>NW_021130765.1:0-56651 GCF_004193835.3 Ostrinia furnacalis | reverse complement strand
TACTTTTGTAACGGTACAACTAAATTAAAACTCGGCCATCATGCTGAATCAAAGGTGCTCACGCGCGGCTGTCCCCAAGGATCGGTCCTAGGGCCCTACCTTTGGAATTTGGGTTTCGATGATTTTCTAGCATTACCATTACCCGAAGGCTGTTCGTTAACCGGGTACGCTGATGACGGTCTCCTTTTAATAGAGGCTGACACTAGATCAAAGCTTGAAAATCTAGCCGATACATGCTTGAATTTAATATCTCAATGGGGAGACAGGAATCGTTTGCAGTTTGCCCCTCACAAAACTTATCAGCTTCTATTAAAAGGTAATCTTAAAGTTTTGCCTCGCATTAAATTCAATGAAATAACTGTTAAAAAACGGGAATCTGTTTGCTATCTCGGACTAATTTTAGAGAAAAACTTTAGTTTTGTCGAGCACATTAAACAGATCGGTGAAAAAGCTAAAAAGAACTTTTATGCCTTAAGTCACATTTCAACCTCGACGTGGGGTCTAACGTTTAAAATCCTCCGAGTAATATATTCGGCCACTTATTTAAGCTCCATTTGCTATGGTGCACCAGTTTGGGCTGACAGAGCTACCATAGGAGCCGCTCGACGGAAACTACTCCAAAGTCAACGCCTTGCATTGATTTTTCTTTGCAAAGCTTACAGAACTGTGAGCACGGAGGCTCTGCCAGTCCTGGCTGGTGTACTGCCGGTCGACTTAGAGGTACAAAAGCGTGCGGCTATGTACTTCGCATCAAGGGAAAATATAACCTCCGATTTCTGGGTTAGTCCCAACGGCCCCGGTGGATCTGCCCCGTCAACGGGGAGGATGGGAAAAAGTGTTTCAACGACCCCGGTAGTCATAGTCTTAGCGTTCAACGGGGTGGATGGAACACATCAAGTGTCAACCACCCCGGTATATCGCTTAACGGGGCGGATGGATCAAATCAAGTTTCAACCACCCCGGTATTTCACTAAACGTGACGGATGACACAGATCTAAAAGGTTCCACCTCGGTATTGCATACCGAAAATAAAACCTGTTAATAAAATAAAAAATAATATTAAGTACCTAAATAATAATCAGTTTTATTTAACAGTCACTGTTTAAAAAATCTTCAGCATAAAAGTAAGTTTAATTGTCACAAAATATTATGGTCATAAACCTAAAGATTACTTTTAGAATCACAGATGCGCAATTGCATTAATCAGTCAATATTAATAACACTCTAATAGTATAATGTGATAAAAAGTAACTCTAAAACTCCTCACTAACAAATAACAACAAGGAAATCTAAAATTTTTACAAAATATAATTATTACTTAAGAATCACAGATACGTAGTTACATTAATCAGGTGTTGATTAACAATAGTACTTAAACTACTAATTAAATAAATCATTAATAAACGAAAAAAAGTATTCTAAAATTGACATAAAAATACCATGGTAACAAATTATGATTATTAGTTTTAGAATCACAGATGCGCGTAGTTACTATGTAGGTACACATAGTAGAATGTACGTACTTACATTAATCAGGTGTTGATTAACTATCAATAGTACATAAACTACTAATTAAATAAATCATTAATAACGAATAAAGGTATTCTAAAATTGACATAAAAATATCATGGTAACAAATTATGATTATTAGTTTTAGAATCACAGATGCGCAATTACATTAATCAGTCAATAAACACTTAAATGTTATTAAAAGTAACTCTTAAAATACTACTAACAAATAATAACAACAAAAAGATCTAAAATTATTACAGAATATTATAATTATTACTTTAGAATCACAGAGATGTAGTTACCTACATTAATCAGTTGTTGATTAACACTAGCGCTTAAACTATTATCTAATTAAATAAATCATTAACAACAAAAGAATAATTAGTAAAATTGACACAAAATATAATTGTAAAAAAATATGATTATTATTTCAACATGGTGTTAGGTGAATGGGTATATGAGCTGACACTAGCCCATGTTAACATGGGCATAATAAATGGTATGGTGAAATCAGAAAATTGATGTCTTCATTTTAATTTATTTTAATTTTCATACAAATCGCATTTTATAAAATTTATTTTGTATGAAAATTAAAAAAAAAAAACTAAATGATGCTATCAAATTTCTGACTTCACCATACCGTTTATATGCCCATGTTAACATAGGCTAGTGTCGGCTCATATACCCATTTACCTAACACCATGTAGAAGTAATAATCATATTTTTTTACAATTATATTTTGTGTCAATTTTACAAATTATTATTTTGTTGTTAATGATTTATTTAATTAGATAATAGTTTAAGCGCTAGTGTTAATCAACAACTGATTAATGTAGGTAACTACATCTCTGTGATTCTAAAGTAATAATTATAATATTCTGTAATAATTTTAGATTTTTTTGTTGTTATTATTTGTTAGTAGTATTTTAAGAGTTACCTACTTACTTTTAATAACATTTAAGTGTTTATTGACTGATTAATGTAATTGCGCATCTGTGATTCTAAAACTTATAATTATAATTTGATACCGTGATATTTTTATGTCAATTTTAGAATACTTTTTTTCGTTATTAATGATTTATTTAATTAGTAGTTTAAGTACTATTGTTAATCGTTCGTTCGTTTCAGCCAAAAGACGTCCACTATTGTTAATCAACACCTGATTAATGTAACTACGTATCTGTGATTCTTAAATAATATAATTATATTTTGTAAAAAATTTAGATTTGCTTGTTATTATTTGTTAGTGAGGAGTTTTAGAGTTACTTTTTATCACATTAGACTATTAGAGTGTTATTAATATTGACTGATTAATTAATGCAATTGCGCATCTGTGATTCTAAAAGTAATCTTTAGGTTTATGACCATAATATTTTGTGACAATTAAACTTACTTTTATGCTGAAGATTTTTTAAACAGTGACTGTTAAATAAAACTGATTATTATTTAGGTACTTATTATTATTATTTTTTTATTTTATTAACAGGTTTTATTTTCGGTATGCAATACCGAGGTGGAACCTTTTAGATCTGTGTCATCCGTCACGTTTAGTGAAATACCGGGGTGGTTGAAACTTGATTTGATCCATCCGCCCCGTTAAGCGATATACCGGGGTGGTTGACACTTGATGTGTTCCATCCACCCCGTTGAACGCTAAGACTATGACTACCGGGGTCGTTGAAACACTTTTTCCCATCCTCCCCGTTGACGGGGCAGATCCACCGGGGCCGTTGGGACTAACCCCGATTTCTTAAATAGCCGCGATCGTTCTAAAATAAGTCGATTATTTGATTCCCGAGAAGTCGTTGAAGAAGATTTACTTAATGAATGGCAAAAAAGATGGGATACGTCAGTCAAAGGACGTCACTTATATAAATTCTTCCCGAATGTACGCGAACGTCTAACTAGGCGATGGTTAGAAATCGACAATTGCTCGTCGCAGTTCCTCACGGGACATGGCAACTTTAAACATAAACTTCACGAATTCAAACTAGTTCCGTCTCCTTTTTGCGAGTGTTCCACTGATGATGTCAGTCATGAGCAGTCTGCCCATCATATCTTGTGGGAGTGTGATCTTTGGAAACATGAACGTGATATAATGCTTAATTCAATACAACATACATCTGTTTCCGCAATTTATTACACCGATCTTGTCGCGACAAGGAAAAATTTCCGTGCTTTTAAGCGATTTTGTGAAAAATATTATTGGCAGGTAGTTGCTAATTGCTCATAAGATAGGCCCCCTTAATTTAATTTATTGTCCGTGGTGCATAATCTTTTTCTTAAAGGTTTTAAAAAAACAACTAAAACGGTCACAGCCGTAACCTTTGTGATAAAAATATCTCCCGTACTATGATTGTGAAACCTAATTTCCCTACACTTACCTTTCCGTTAAATCACTGGTACAATAGTATGTAGAAATAAAAGTGTTAATTAAAATAATAATAATCATTAAGACGTTTAGACAAATTAAAGTTCTTTATTTAGTGCTTTCTTCTTATGATATTTTCAATATTTAAATGTATTTAAGATATTTTCAACCTTATGTCTCACACATAGAGTTCAAAATCAATTGACGAAAAAATACAAATCATGGTAGATTGATGTGCCAGCAATTCTAAATAAATTCTAAAATAATAATTCATGCTTGTTTATGAACCAAATAGTATGAATTCATGGATAAAATAAATATTTTTTTCCGATGCGCAATAAAATTCGCCCGCTATGTCCTGAAGAAAAAAATTTTTTCACCTACTTTTCGCGAAAAAAGTACCATACAATGCTATATTTTTATAATCCTGATAAATGTAGCTTTCAGGTCATATTTTTTTTATTAGATTATATCCAGTGGTTTAAAAGTAAACGACGTTTATTTAAAAAAATACATTTTGGTTTTTGTGAATTTTACTCAATATTTCAATTTTTTTGTATGAAAAGGCAAAAAGTTTGTTCTAGAAATGAATTCGTCATCCTTTAATTATCCGAAAAAGATACCACACTTGCCCTAATACCCATAGTTTTGAAGATATGGGCCTTAAAGTGAAGCGCGGCGGAAGGAAACTTGCCCCCCCTCCCCCTGCTACCACAGGGGGGGCTCCCGATGTCTACCGACGGAAATCCACTCAGGAGCACCCAAAGAACCACTGTTGCAAAAATGAGCCTTCTATACCAAAGTGGAGGGGTCTCCATACAAATCATTGCACTAAATTCCCTACTAACAAGTGTCTGGAATTGCTTCGAGTTTGATGTATTTGCGCTCGCTCCTCTAGAGATAAATTTGTTCGAAAACTTGCTGAATGTGAAAAGTTTGAAGCTCACTTCAATCCATTACACGAGTGAAATATTTCTTTGTTTTCTGGTTCCGTTGCGGGACGCGACCTTACAAATCAGAAGTTTTGCATTAAGACCCCGGCTTATTTGAGTGGGCTATTGGTGTGACGTAAAATAGATGTACACGTAGCTCTGGTAAGGTTTCACATAGAAAATAATAAAGGTAGTGTATGAATTGAATAATCAAAATAAATCGTCTTGGGAATTGCGTCAATCAAGACATTTAGATGTCGAGTGTGGGTGGCCTTGCTTATTAAAAACTAATAAATTTTAAAGTAGGTGGTGGTTTGTTATTAAATTATTTATTAAAACGTTACGTAGCGGTAACGTCATAATGTATGGTAACCGACATACATATTTTTTATTACTTAATTAGTTATTACACACATGACTAGAGATGCTTAAGACGTTTCTATGGTAAAATGTGGTTTTACAACACATCGCGCAGCGGTATCGTCACTCTAATGTATGGTAACCGACACAGTGAACTAGAGTTACCATTACTTGAGTTTCCCCTCATTCATTTCACCCTCGATGTCTCTAAAAGGGTTACTAGATTAGTTTATCTATAGCAAGCTATAGCTTAATAGATAAAGCCATAGCCATGCATGCATGATTGATGAAGCTCGTATGATTTATAACTTTTAACTTCAGACAATCGTCCATTTCAGCCAAATGACGTCCACTGCTGGACAAAGGCCTCCTCCAAGGTTTTCCACAATGCACGGTCATGCGCTGCCCGCAACCAGGCTCTTCCCGCGACCTTTACCAGATCGTTGGTCCACCTAGTAGGAGGCCTGCCCACGCTACGTCTTCCAGCCCGTGGTCGCCACTCGAGACAATCAGGTCGACTCGATTATGCAATATTCTGAACCTATGAGGAACTATTACATTAAGTATTTTGTAAACTCCTAGGAATTATATCCAAATTCCCCACTTTTTTAGTCATAAAGGCGTAAAGTACCCAAAAATACACGAATAACACGCTGCATCACTAAGGCTGAGTTGCACCACCTAACTTTGACCGTAACTTTAACGATAACCGGAGCTTTTTGTATGGAATTTGACAGATTTTTGACGTTTGTCAAAGTTAAAGTAAGATGGTGCAACCTAGCCTAAGTTTTATGCTTAACATCAAATTCAAATTTTTATTAGTAGGTATACAGGGTGTCCCAGAATGGGTGAATCAAACTGATAGGGGAGGTAGCTCTACTATGTACTATCCCAAAAAAATATGAAAAAAAATAAAGCACATAATGAAACAAAAATTTTTTTTTTGAAAAAGTGAAAATAAATCAGCTTTGCCTAAGTATCTGGCTATAATTGCTGCGTTTGGAGTTTATTTGTACTTTTTTCTTACTAATATTAATTGTACATGATCGCTTCGTTTATCTGTAAACAAACTTTTGAAAATAATGACTAGATTTCGAGTTTAGAGCACTTTATTTTTTTTTTAATCCGAACTCAAAAATTTTTTTCATATTTTTTGGGATAGAGCTACCTATCAATTTGATTCACCCATTCTGGGACACCCTGTATAGGCCGCTTTATCCCAGTATAGCTTGCCCTACCACCACTCTGGGCAACACATCGGCTAGTGCTGAGAGTAATCCCAACTAGTCCCAACTAGTCCCAACTAATATTATAAATGCGAAAGTAACTCTGTCTGTCTGTCTGTCTGTTACGCTTTCCCGCTTAAACCTCGCAACCGATTTTGATGAAATTTGGCATAGAGATAGTTTGAGTCCCGGGAAAGAACATAGGATAGTTTTTATCCCGGTTTTTGAAACAGGGACGCGCGCGATAAAGTTTTTCTGTGACAGACAAAATTCCACGCGGGCGAAGCCGCGGGCGGAAAGCTAGTAAATAAATAAATAAATCTTTGGACAATTTCACATAGCGCCAGCTAGCCCCAAAGTAAGGAACTTATTGCTTGTGTTATGGGTGCTAGCTTAACGGATATACTACTTATATACTTTTTTTTAATATATAAATATTATACATAGTCACACCCAGACCCGTCACAGAAATTAAAATTCATCATTTCAATTTCTGCCCGGCCGGGAATCGAACCCGGGACCTCTCGGCATAGTAGTCCGTTCAGTGTGCCTACCATGAGTTAACGTTAGGTGTGCTTGCTAGCGACAGCGTAAAAAAATGACATTTAAAAATGTATGACATATTGTGCAGCGCCCCTAGCGGCTACTTTCAAGAAATAAAATCTTCATAGAATTTTTTGACGTATTCGCTAGCGAGCTCACGTAACGTAAACTCATGGTAGGCACACTGAACCACTACACCAAACGGCCGACAAAAAGTGGAGGAAGAAACTCAGTCACTTTTGCCAGCCTGATAATTCTTATTATCGGAGGCTGTTTATATAGGCTTCACTGGCTCAACTGGTTTGCGGGTTCATCATCATTTCATCATTTCAGCCACAGGACTTCCACTGCTGAACATAGGCCTCTCCCAATGACTTCCACATTGCGGGTTCATTGACAGTTTAACTTTTCCCGGGACAAACTTGACCTTCACTGGTTGGCGGCCAAGCTGTAGATCATGCCTACACAGGAGTTGCAGCGGTGAGAACGATAGGTGGGAATAGTCCCATTCAAATACAGTGTGAGTCACGTTAAAGTGTACATATGAAAATAGATGAAACTAGACCTATTTTTATCGGCAAAAAAGAGGTAAAAAATTTTTTTAGATTGTTTTTTTATTTTTTATAGAATTTTTTTTCTTCCAATTACTTATTGTAAAGAAAATGTTATAACTTTTAAACTAAGCGGTACATCCTGATAAAATAAAAACAGTAATAATGCTTAATAACAGGCGATACTAAAAAAATACATGAAATACCCAGAAAATGCCAACAAATAATAAAAAATGATACTTTTTGAAAAAAATCTGCTTAAAAATTCGTATTTTTTTGGTTATTTGATAAATTTCTCCAAAAAATGCCCCTATAACAGGTAGTTCTTATTACTTTTTATTATTTGTTATCGTATTACTTTTGTAAAATCAAAAATCGCAAGTCTCTATCCCTACCACAACGTTTGCAATGATCGTTTGAACTAAGCCTCTCCGGGCGCGCCATTCAACGCTTCGTTAACAACGAAACTGAAAGTGACTCTAGATTTGTAATTTTGATAAAGACAAGTTAGATTTCAAATAAAAACAAAAGATTTCGAATTAAAATAATCATTTTAGCTAAAATTAAAATTGTCTATTACCTGTAGTGGAGAAAAATGTGGTGGCAGGCCTTTGTTCAAACGATCATAGCAAATGTTGTGATAGGGATAGAGACATGTAATTTTTGGTTTTACAAAAATAATACGATAGAGAATAATAAAAAGTAATAAAAACCACCTGTTATAGGGGCATTTTTTGGAAAAATTTATCAAATAACCAAAAAAATACGAATTTTTAAGCAGATTTTTTTCAAAAAGTATCATTTTTTATTATTTGTTGGCATTTTTTGTGTATTTTATGTATTTTTTTAGTATTACCTGTTATTTAGCATTATTACTGTTTTTATTTTATCAGGATATACCGCTTAGTTTAAAAGTTATTACGTTTTCTTTACAATAAGTAATTGGAAGAAAAAAATTCTATAAAAAATTTAAAAAAAGTCTCAAAAAATTTTTGACCTCTTTTTTGTCGATAAAAATAAGTCTAGTTTCATCTATTTTCATATGTACACTTTAACGTGACTCACACTGTATATTCAAACATTTATTTGCATAGAATAGGTATTATACATAATAATAAAACTAGCTCTCCGCCCGCGGCTTTGCCTGCGTGGAATTTTGTCTGTCACAGAAAAACTTTATCGCGCGCGTCCCTGTTTTAAAAAACCGGGATAAAAACTATCCTATGTCCTTTCCCGGGACTCAAACTATCTCTATGCCAAATTTCATCAAAATCGATTCAGTGGTTTAGGCGTGAAAGTGAGACAGACAGACAGACAGAGTTACTTTCGCATTTATAATATTAAGTATAGAAGTATAGATTTACACATTGCTCAACTGGTCCTCAGAATTAAATACGAGAGTCCACTCATCGAAACTTATCCATTGCAATAAAACAGTTGATCTATTACGGAAGATGTGGAGCCTTGGATCATCATTATTCATTAGTCGTCATTGAAACTAGATACAGGAGATCAAACTTTGGTATTTTCATGAATACGCATCGATCAATCTTCAATGTAATAGCAAACGATATATTTGAAATGTAATATCGGGGCGGTTTATTTAATATACCGTCCATCAATCACGGGCAGACTGTATACATAGTGAGAATATAACAGTTGACTCACTTAGTAACTATGTTTCAAGATAATGGACATTAAAAGGTTCAGCCGAAAGTGTAACATCAGAAGTTCATTATAACTCAATAAAAAGGAATAGCGTACTGGTCGATTCTACAATAAATATTTGAAACAAAAATACACGACCACCTGCAGCTAAAATAGTTTTGCTTCAACAAGTAGCACTAACACTATTATGTTCTTGTTCGGGTTCTAGATTTTAGAATCTAAGATGATGTTATATGCTAGAAAACGATGTAAAACTATAATTAAAGGACACTCCTGGCTGATGTTACGGGGCTGTGGCGCGTATATCCTGAACCACGGTAATACTATCATACAGTATTGTAACTTCATATAAACGGACGAAACGCGAGCTTTCCTTCGAAATTCAAATCTCGGTATGCGCTCGACATGCAAAAGTCGGGGGTGTCGCGAATGTGCCACAGTAATAAACTAACGATGTGTTGTTTTGTAAACAGTAAGTGTTTTTTTATAAAAATAATTACAAGTACCTATTTATACAGGGGGTTAGGTAAATGGGCTTATAAGCCGACACTAGCCCATGTTAACATTGTATGTAAATGGTATGGTGTAGTTGGTGATATCATATTTTTTTGAATTTTCATACAAAATAAAATTTATATACATAATCAGATTTGTATGAAAATTAAAATTATTAAAATGCTGATATCAATTTTCTGCCTTCACCATACCATTTATACATTTATTTATACACGTTAACATGGGCTAGTGTCTGCTTATAAACCCATTTACCTAACACCCTGTATAATAAATGAAGCATTTTGTATGCCTCCGTCGAGGCGAATACATTTTACGGTTATTTGTTACTAAATCTTAACACAAATAATTTTTTTTAGTTAGATCTACTAATGACAAGACAACATGCATTTTTATCTTATTTTATTCATAAAGTATTTTGTTTGTCAAAATAAAATAAAAATTTCAATCACAAAATACATTCACCAAACTAGAGATAAATTCTAAGTAGGCAGATGTAGTGATAATAGGGTCTGCATGTAGGCAGCCCTATCGCATGTTGTCATAGGGTGACGTACCGCGCGGCTGTTGACATTTATTTAAAAAATAAGGCCGAGTTGGAATACTGTATAGATAGTATTACCGTGCCTGAACGCTGGAGACAGATCGTCGCGCAACATGTGATGCGAGTCAGTCCCACCGCATACCCTACGTATTTCGGTAGCTGTACTAATAAATACTTGGTAATTTAAATACAGGTAACGTGATGCTCTATAGCAAAATAATTGAAAACTATTAAAGAATCCTGGCTGATGTTATTGGGTTGTGGCGCGTATATCCTGAACGCTGGAGACAGATCGTCGCGCAACATGTGATGCGAGTCAGTCCCACCGCATACCCTACGTATTTCGGTTGCTGTACTATATTAAATTTCTGCTCTTCCGTTTTCCGCATATTTCCCTTCTGTTAGTTTAGTCGTTTTTCGAAGAAAGTGATAGAAATAATCGATTAGGCACTAAAATAGATATGATAGATAGGGGTCATTCCACCGGCCCAGAAAATAACGTGTCCGGGGCCAAAAAGTACCCGAATATCATAATATTTTAGTAACAAATATTTTTATCTAATAATATAACTTTGGTTCTTGTTGTTAAACCACAGAGATAGTTAATAATAGTTAATTAAGTAATTTAAAAAAAATCGTAAGTCGTCAAAAATTGATTACCACGACGTGTCCGCGCTCCCGATTTCAGAACAAATTTGCTTGTATAAATTAATCCGATATTATTACCGCTTTCAATGCTTATGTTATCGATTACTGATTAAATAAACATTGATAAATTAAATACGATATAACTATATCACTAAAAGGTTTTGTAAAATAACTATTTGAAGTTGTGTCCGGGCGTTAACCGTGATTACCCCGACACGTCGCTAATGTGCGCCTACGTGCCTAGCTACGCAATTTAGAAACGAGCTCTATCCTCCCCCGTGAACCTTTAGTGGTGGCCTGCGTGCCGAGGTGATCGGTAATGCAACTCGTCGCAGGATTTCGGAGTTATCGAGATAAGAATATGATTACCCCGACCTTGGTTCAGTGCACGATTGATTTACTCTATCCTGTTTTTTTAGGTTTCTTTACATGGAAAGTTCTTGAGAATGTACAGGAATAATGGTCCATGTAACCGCATTTTTGTGTATTAAAACATATGGGATTCAACTTACAGATTGGGCAGGGCTCAGGATAAACCTTAATTTTTTGACTACCCCGACCTTGATTACCCCGACTTTTGTCACCGAGTAATCAATAATACTGTAATTTTACTAATGAATGATTAACTAAATAACGTTTAATAAGCAAAATTACCCTTTACTAAAATGAAATCCTATCTCCTATTAATACATAATATTATCCCTCAAAATTGGCAAGACCCCTGGACTCGACCTTATCACCGCTGAAATGCTGTAAGCCGATGTAAACTCCGCCGTTAACGTCCTGACACCTGTCTTCGAAAACATCTGGATGGAAGAGGAACTCCCAGACGACTGGCATAAGGGGCTTCTAATTATTGTGCCGAAAAAAGGGTAAAGCAAGGGTATCAGTACCGGAAGACCCAAGAGATGCGATCTGGAGTGAGGAATTGCACACCGTTGGTGCAGAGGATGTCCAACGAGTCCACAATTTCACTTACCTCGGGAGCATCGTTTCAGAGCCTGGAGGTACCGAAGAGGACATCACTTCGCGCATTGCCAAGGCCAGAGCTACCTTCGCACAACTTCGAGCCGTATGGCAGTCACGGAAATTGACCCAAGCAAGATCAAAATATTCGGGTCCAACGTCAAACCAGTTCTGCTCTATGGGCGTGAAACGTGGAAGGTCACTAAGGTTATCTCGCACCAGCTGCAGATCTTCTTCAGCCGCTGTCTTCGCCGAATTCTCCAAAATCTTCAAACGACGAACTTTTGGAACGCTGCCACGAAATACCGATCTTTCAGCAGAATAAACGCTGCAAGTGGAACTGGATCGGCCACACTCTCCGAAGGGACCCCGATCACATCCCCAAGCAGGCTCTAGATTGGAACCCCCAGGGAAAATGCAAACGTGGTCGCGCCAAAAAAACATAGCGGCGCACTGTTAAGACTTGGAGCGAGATCAAACACGAAGCTCAAGACCGAATGCGATGGAGGACTGTTGTGGACGCCTTCTGTCCCATATAGGAGACATAGGACATTGAGTCACTAATATTATATGTATAATGTATATTATGTATATTTTTTGCTCTTTTACGCAACAACTACTTAACAGATTTTGTTGAAACTTTACAATATTGTCGTTTATACAGCAAAATAACAAATGGCTAGTTATAATAACATTTATTTTACCATAACTTAAAAAAAATCTTAGAAAATAAAATATTTTGTTTTATTTTTGATTACTCTGACTCCTAACTTTGATTACCCCGACCATGAAAATTTTGATGTCGCATAACTTTTTATTCCTGCTTGCTACAGATGGGCCAATATAAAAAATATGCTCGTAATAATGTCTATTTTGAAATGTTTTACCTAAACTTACTCTAAATTCAAAAATAAAAAAGGTCGGGGTAATCAACAAAATAATCCAGATCCGGAGAATGACCGATAGACAGTTCTTAGCAGAACAGTCACATAGGCTGAGTTGCATCACCTTATTTTAACCGTAACATTAACCGGTGATTTTAGAATTTTACAATGGAAAATTTTATAAAGATAGGATTGCATTTTGAACGGCATCTACAGTTTATTTAGGATCTTTTCCGAAATGCGATATCCTGCACAATTCGTAAACTACAAAAAGGAATAGACATCCTTACAAGTAACACGCACCGGCTAGACCCGGGTGAAACTTCCCCGGACGTACGTAACTGAGTCCTAAAACCCGGATAGGGTTGTCCGGAAAAATATAAAATTATCAAAATACAATTTTTAGTTCTTGGATTTGAATGGGCGTCATGACCTTATTACTACGATTTCAAACAATTCTAAGGAGTATTACTTAAATAAATAAATATCCTCGGACATTTTTACACTGTCTCTCTAGTCTGAAACTAAGAAAAGCTTGTATACTTTTATACTTAATAAAAAGTTTTGTTCAAATACTACGTTATCTATTTTATAAAAAACTAGCTGATCCGGCGAACTTTGTTCCGCCTTAATGGCAATAAATAAGCAGACTTTTTTTTTATTTCGAACGGGATGAAAGTATCCTATGTCCTTCTCCTGGCTCTAAACTACCTCCCTGACAATTTTCAGCTAAATCGGTTCAGCCGTTCTTGAGTTATAAGTGGAGTAACTAACACGACTTTCTTTTATATATATAGATGTTACGGTCAAAGTGATAAATGTGAAAATTATGAATAATCGCCGGTTATTATGAATAATTACCGCATGATTTGGTTAATGTGATTAATATGAGGTCATTTATGTGTGTATAAAACTAAATAGGCGGCTTAGGGGTGGCCCAAGGGCCACCCCCGCCGCACCTTAACCTATTTTTCACTTTAAATCAAAACATTATGTTATAGGCATCATGGAAAAGTAATATTATGCAAGAAACATTCCAAACTCATTATGCCAAATTATATTAATATATGATATCAAAACGTTCAAAAGTTTGGCTGTACACGAGCACGTACACAAGATGTTGTTCTCTTTTAAGAAATTTGTTAGTACTAACGTTGAATTATTAAATAATCACTGTTAAATGTGATTAATTTATCACTTTTACCGCGACTGTCGGTAATTATTCATAATAACCGGTTCTTATTAATAATTTTCAATTTATCACATTAACCGTAACATATACAGTGTGAGTCACGTTAAAGTGTACATATCAAAATAAATGAAACTAGACCTATTTTTATCGACAAAAAAGAGGTCAAAAAATTTTTGTGATTTTTTTTAAATTTTTTATAGAATTTTTTTTCTTCCAATTACTTATTGTAAAGAAAACATAATAACTTTTAAACTAAGCGGTATATCTTGATACAATAAAAACAGTAACAATGCTAAATAACAGGCAATACTAAAAAAATACATAAAATACACAAAAAAGGCCAACAAATAATAAAAAATTATACTTTTTGAAAAAAATCCGCTTAAAAATTCGTGTTTTTTTGGTTATTTGATAAATTTCTCCAAAAAATGCCCCTATAACAGTCTAGATATTAGCACGTCACTACCTTGTTTAATATACCACGCAATCTTGTATACCCATTCTTATGATACACCATACAAGAATGCATGGTAAATTCAGTGAACTGCTCCTGAATCGAATGTACCTACTACTACTATTTCTATTTATTTATATTAACCGGCAGACAGTGGTGACTGAGTTTGTTGCGGCGCTTCTTCTCAGCACTTGCCAAATGTTGGTCTCGAAGCGCTGGTAGGGTAAAAAGATTATGAGACATGTAGAGGCTCCTTAAGAGCATATGACGATTTGTAAGAACTATTTATTAGTCTAAACAAATAAAGAAATTTTGACTTTGACTTTGACTTTGAATATGAATAAAACCTCAGATCAATGATCTGACAATAAAACTCACTCTTCAACGCTCAGCTTAAACTCTTGCACTTATAAATTAAGCAAATATAAATTAAATTAAGCAATTTTTTCACTGGTTTTAAAACGTAATAAGAGGGTGTTTACAATTCCAAGCTTTAAGAGGTGAATTTTTGAATAATTTAGTATGAGACATTGTAAATTGATGTTTGGCTTTGACTATGACATTGACAATGTCAGATGGCATTATTTTTTATAAGCTGCTGCCATCTTATTTTTGAAACAGAATTATTTTATGGTTGCATTCCACCAGTGCACGTTATACTGCCAGACTATATTTTCCTTGGCAGACTCGTTCATACGTGCTTGCGGGCTCAATCTTGCTTCTGATTAGTTAACTATTTAATTTCATGTCCGAACTAGCTGCACAAAAGTTATGTTCATCAGTAAACACTGCTGGTCAGCAGTATTTGCTCACTAAGTTGTGAAACTAAAGGTCCAGCCGAACCAACGCGTGCAGCTTGGTTAGTATAATATTGCAGCTTGCGTGCGCGATCGCGATGGCGATCAGACGTCGTGTATGAATTTGTAGCGAATGAGTTCATAATATCAAGGACGTATTCCACTTTAAGCACCTGTTTTAATAGCACGTGGCCTATTCCACTAAGAGCACCTATCGACGATTTGGGCCTGAGCCTAGAGCACCTTCTAAGCTACTGTTTTGTAGGTGCTCTTAAGTGGCATAAGTCGTAAATTAAAATTCAATCAGGTGCTATTCGTGCAGGTGCTTTTTCGGCGAATTCTCAATGTGGAATAGGTACGTCTTAACAAGCGTCCTGTCATTGGTCGCGGCGATCTATGCACGTGGAGTGATTGCCATCGCCAGCGCCATCGCGTACGCGATTGGCACGCGTTGGTTTGGCCGAAGCTTAACTGTTTTGTATGTTTAGAAACTGTTTGTAGCTCTGCACACAATTTTGGGGAACTAATACCTACGATTAGCAAAACTGGAATTCAATTTATTTGTAAATACATAGTGTAAAAAACCCTAACGAAGGGAATTTGCTAAATAAATTTAAGCTGCTGGGGCTGATGCTAAATAATTATGAGTTTTGGTATGGGACTTAATAAAATCTCAAAAAATCACTATAAGTATCTTCGCCAACAAATGGGTGAATGGTAATTTGGTGAAGCTATTTATAACGAAATCAAATCGAAACCATATTTTTGACTTTGTAGCTGTATTTTTTGTCCGAAAATGGGCGCCTGTTTCACTAACCTCGTTCATTCGTTTCGGCCAAATGACATTCAGTGCTGGCCAAAGGCCTCGCCCAAGGATTTCCACAAAGACCGGTCCTGCGCCGCCCGCATCCAGGTACCTCCCGCGACCTTCACCAGATCGTCGGTCCACCAAGTGGGGGGCCTGCCCACACTACGTCTTCTGGTCCGATTACGGGGCTCATGATAAGAAAATTACATAATTGATACAGGTGAAATTCCTTAAAATAACACTACATTCTCTACTCTGGCGACTAAATAGTTTCACAGTTTCACAGCAGCATGAGCCATCAAATGAATATTCTAACCTGGCTCCGCTCAGCGGCCCGGAACGGGATTCCGGTCAGCATTTTAGCTCGAACGCTTTGCGGTGGTGCCCAAAAGTGAAACAACTCATTACTTGACTACTTGCAGTGCATTGCTGAATATGAACGTTGAGAGCACTTTATAAATGCGAATTGAAATAGAGAAATCATTTTCTATTTACATACTTTTTAGAGAGAAATTACTTTAAACATCCACACGGCCTAAATCCATTAAATTCCGCTTGCCGAGTAACTATTCTGATCACTGAACTGCGGAAAAATTAAGTACCAAACTTATTTGAAAGTAGAAAAAAATCATCTTTGAAATGTAGAATTGAAGATATTAAAATAAGACGTTATTGTTGTAATCTGTAATTCTATGAAATGGAATAAATGTTATTCCAGAACTGAGTGAAAAAGCAGAACAAGTATAAGAGTAGGCGCACACCGATAGTTTAGTCGGGCAGTTGATCAGTATGGGCATGTATGGGAGTGCACACACTACGCCGATTCGATTTGGCCGATTCTTCATACAAATTAAAATCGGGCACAACTATCGGCCAACTAAAAATCAACGGTGTGCGCCTACTCTAACGCAACCCTAGAATAACAAAATAGCATCAATGCTGGAAGTCTGTCCCTGCAATACTAAGGAACTGCAAAGACTTTTAAATCGACAACATGACTAGACATCCTAGACTGCATCTGACTTAAGAACAGTTGCGATTGCGGTCAAATACCTGCCTTGTTATGGATAAAAATCATAAGTTACTTGCGGTAGTTTCTTTACAACAGTTTAACATTAAATAGTTCACTTCTTCGCCGCTTAACCGTTTTGTACATGCCCCGTTTGGCCGCAAGCAAGTTGAAATCTTCTTTCAAAAGATAAACTTTGTTTTTTACTCGTTAGAAATTAACGCTGGCCGTTTTATGAAAAAATAACCTTAACAGCTTACATTGTTTTTTCTTTTTAAAATGTACATTCATTTGTTTTTAATAACGTTTTAAGAGCTAAACTTTTTAATACAAGATTTAGCTACTTGTGACAGTCTTAGTTCGTTTTTTAAGTTCATTAAAATGCCTTTTATGAAAATTATAATGTCCTTTAGTTGTAGGTTAGGTACACATTATTTAATATTTAAAGTCAATCTTTTATGTTATTATTTGTCGAATATGACCTTCTGCAGTTCTCAACCATTGAGCTAAGTAAATTGGATTTTCAAATGCATTAAATCAATCTTTGGATGGTATATGTGTGTGTAATGTGTATTAATGGTAGTAATAAACGTTACAAAGTAAAAGGTAGAGAGACAATGGAATAAGTAACGGAACAATAGCAGATCG
Organism: Ostrinia furnacalis; assembly: GCF_004193835.3. NCBI lineage: Eukaryota > Metazoa > Arthropoda > Insecta > Lepidoptera > Crambidae > Ostrinia > Ostrinia furnacalis. The sequence goes on along the minus strand of NW_021130765.1, from coordinate 39,025 downwards.
CAATCTTCGAGAATAAAACGCTAATGACAATGTTCCGTCTTATCCCGAACCAGTTTATGGCGGTAATTTGGGCTAAGAAGGACAAGAAAGAGAGGTAATTCCGTGTAAAAAGGATACGTTTATTTAGGTTATACCCAGACACAGAATGTATTCTATGATCTGGGTATTAAGGTGGAATTACTAGCCACAACTACATTATCCTATATACTTATTTATGAATATCATAGAAGACGTATATTTTTTTATTGTGTAATGGATTCACTGCATTTATGTCGTGGCTTCTAAGGCTGAGTTGCATCATCCAACTTTAACCGTAACTATGACCGTGATCGGTGTTTTTTGTATGGAGTATGACAGATTTTTGACGTTGGTTAAAGTTAAAGTAAGATCGTGCAATCCAGCCTAAGTCGTATTTTTTTCTAATAAATTTTTCTTTTATTTGTGCTAATTATTTCTTGAAGTAGTACAAATAAACCAGATTTGCAAAAAGCTTCCCAAAACTTAACCGGGCGAGTTTCGAATAATTCTCCAAGTAGCTTATCTGGTTTGAAAGGACTTCTAAATTACAAGTTCGATTCCTGAGTTTGGCGAAGATTAGAGGCCACAGATTAGGCCAATCATTAAATCACTTGGTCATTTGCAAGGAGGTTGAGCTAAGTACTGGTTAATGGTAAAGTTTGGTCCAAAGTTAGCGGGTTGACTTAGGACGCAGGTTGGGGTTAAAGTTCAATCACTTTTGGACTCTTGTTCTACAGTTTACCTACACTTTTATTTATTATTAACCAAAATAGCAAACCTATTTTTTCTCATTCTCATCTTTGTACTATTGTAGGTATGCTGTTTTGTCTGTCAAGAAAAAAAAATAGAAATTACATTCTAAAATTAAGAGAAAAATATTCAGTGATTTGTAAGAGCTATCTAAATAGTACCTACATACAATAAAGAATTTTTGACATTGACTTTTTGAATTAGTAGGGATAAAAATATATGGTGGAATGATATGATATAGGTACATACTTGATGCTTCGTTTCAGCTAAGTGACGTCCACTGTTGGACAAAGGCCTCCCCCAAGGATTTTCACAACCAGTCCAGCTTGACGTACCGTCGCCGAACTCGACGTTTACGGAAAAATCATTAAAATGTTAGGGAGAAGTGTTTCTTTGTAGTAACAGTAGTCGCTTAGGCGTTGGACTTGAGTCAATTGGACCCCAGGGCAATGTAAAACGTCGTAAAGGCAGCCCACCTTTCCTAGAATCCCGATCAATTAACCAAACTCCCTGCTACCTCCAAATGGCTCGCGCAATACCCGACATGACCTTGTTACGATTTTAATGTACTTCCAGGCCCGGTATAACACCCCAACTATAATAAAGTTATCGTGTAGCACGGAATACTTGTAGTAATGGCCTCTTAATAGGACGGACGAGATTGGGGGAGAATGCAATTACACCCGCCCCGGGGGCATCCTTAAATATTTGGAAATAAAGGGTTATCGAGTTAGAGCTCGATAGTGTAAAAACTATTTCCTTACAGTTAACAGTTAAGGGACGTTGAGTTTGATTAAGAAATGCCTTCGTTGCCCAGTAACTACAGAGAAGTAGGAAGATGAGTTATAGGAGTGTAAGGCTGAGTTGCACCACCTAACTTTAACTGTGACTATGACGATAACCACGAGTTTCACAGATTTTTGACGTTTGTTAAATTTAAGTAAGAAGGTGCATCCCAGCCTAATATCACTTTTTGTAATTGGTTCCATTTGGGTTCCATTCCAAATTCGAAAACAAAAGAAATATACATATTTTGATTATACATTTTCAGCAAAATCTTTCAAAAAAGGTGTTGAAATAAATCGGTTTCATGTTCGAAAGAAGTATCTTCGTAAATTGTAAGCCGCGATGATCTGAAATAAAAAGGAACTTTTTTGTTTTGTTTGGAAAAACAAGCAAGAAAACTGAAGTGATAGATTATACTTGTCAAAGAACTGGCAGGAGGAGGCATCAGCTGTTGAGTTTTTTAATAGAAAACCAAAACCAGTAGACAGAGGAGAATTTAGGTCTTCCTTTATTACTTACAATTTATACAGGGTGACTCATAACCAGTGAACATCCTTGTAAGATATAGTACATAGGTCATTTGCAAACAATTTAGTTAAATGCCTAGGCAAAAGTCGGCTATTTATGAGATATTTTAATTTTGTATGGAAATGGTCAATCCTTACAATTCCCCCTGTATACATACTCGTACATGCCTAATATTAGCGAAATTATCTACTCCATTAATAAAGTAAAAGAACCGTGAGTCAACCCTAACCATAAAGGTGTCTAAATATGAAAAAATTGTCACCTTGGGTCATTAAAACGAAACCAATAACACCATTAACGAGTCATTAATGCATAGTGTAATTAAATTAAAGGACTTGCCACACTGGTTGCTTTCTGCGGTCTGCGATCAGAGCACAGCTCGCTAAGATGCTTCAGCGCTCCTGCACACGACGCCGCTACCGCGCCGCCGCCGCCCCGTCGCCGCGCCTTTGGACTGTTCATACGCACCGAGTAAAACCGCCGCCGCGCCGCGGGCGAAATTATGCTTTGATGGCGCGGTGGCGGCGCGGCGGCGTAGCGGCGTCGTGTGCAGGAGCGCTCAGCATATTATAAAGAATAGGTACAGTACATAACATTTCGTCCATTTGCGACGACACTGTGATATATCAAAAACAGTGGTTTTACAGAAATCGACTTTTTAACTTTTGAATGACCATAACTCTTAAAAGAAGGTTAGGATTACCTAATTGTGTATGAAACGTTTAAAGATTAACTATTAATGAATTTAAATATTTATAGTAAGACATAACTTTGCGTCTAAATTGATGAAATTAAAGCGATTGAAAAAAAAAGGGACAACTTATCACGTTGTTCTAGTAAAAAATAATATTTTGAAGATGGTAAGTTCAGTTGTCACGTTGAAGTTGATGTAAAAAAATATATTTATATAAGTCATTATTTAGATAACACGTTGATCTTGAAAATTTTTATTTTATTTTAATAACATTACAATCAGTAAAAATGAGTTAATTTTTGGAACAGGCGAATATTTCGCTTTGCCATGTTAAATTGCACTTATAAAAATATTATCTAAGTAGACAGACAGTTGTATACATACAATATTTAAGCTCACATTAAGTTTTCTTATTCTAAAAACGAATGCTTATCAAAATAAACGAAAAACTCTCAAAAGTAAAACCACGTAAACTACTAGTTAAAAAAACACAGTAAGAGAAACTGTACTAAGTATTTATGTATGCAGAAGAAAAAATTGTAGGTAGGTACCTACTAGGTTAGTAAATAGGCGCATAAAATGGCAAAAAAGCGACATTTTGGTACCTTTTAGGGTGTTTTAATTTTTTATACTTATTTAAAATTAAATTTATAAAAGTTATTTAAATAATGTATTAATAGTGAAAAATAACAACCACTATTTATAAATAATGTAACCATTTTATTGGCGTAGTTTTTCTGAAATAGTTATACCTACCTATTGCAATGTTATTATACAAAACAATGTTGCGCCCGCCAAAGTATATTTGGGCAAGAAGCGATAAAATTCCACCAATTGCTGATTATCTGTAATTATATTAAAACATTAAAATACTTTTTTTGCAGAAAGCAAAACATAGCCAATACAGCTAAGTAACATTGAATAATTACATAAATAAATAAATATCTGGGGTCATCCAACGCATTGCTATTCTAGCATACTTCTACTAATAGATAATTTTGCTAGCTATCGTCTTAGATTAAGCTAATCTAAGGCTATCGTATGTTAATATAAAATATTTTGCTTGTTGTGTCTGTAAAAACAGACAGTCGTATAAGTATGTTTTATTTGCACTGTATTTCTAGTATTTGAACTATTCTTCAAAACGAATGTATGTTTATCAGTCTACATCTACTCGTATTAGTTCCGACGTTATTGTAGCTCAAAGAGACACTTTCACAGCGCTCGCATAGTGCTGTTAGTCATGTTGTCGGATTAGGTTGTGGAATTCCTTCAGGCAGTGCATCGCCACAAATGTTAACCTTTGCTTTTTTGCATTGCTAGTCCCCATCTGTAATGATATCTGGAGTTTAGTATTACTGTTTAGCGTATACAACGCGACAAGTAGATATACCATTCAATTTCAATAACATGTATTCTGCAATAACAGAACATCAACAAATGACCTACAACATATTTTCAATATAGGAAAAATTTTCATCATCTACAACGTTACTAGTTAAGATGTCCCGATGATACTTCGATTTTCTTACAAGAATAACGTGACATATAAATAATTTCTCTTTTACTTTGCTTTTTGTTTTAGAAGAACACTGTGATAAGTATGACGTGCCACATTGTCGAATAAAATAAAAATATTTTAAAAACTTACCTTTATCATCAATACCGCGGTATCCTCTAGATGTCACGTTTTTCTTAAAAACGAAGAGCACCTCACATCTCAAAGCGCAGGTGGCAACTGAACTGTCACAGTGTCGAAGCCAACTAGATCGCCGAACGAGCCAGCGCTATAACGTAATATTTTGTCTCTTTCTCTCAAAGTGTTGTTGTTTTTGGAGTAACAAATACCCTGTTTTTGGAGATAAAAGAACGCAAGATCGAGGTTCAGAATTTCGGTAAAACAAAAAATCGTATATGTCGAGATGTCACAGTGTCGTCGCAAATGGGCGATTTATCCAAATTTAGAGGCTATGCTGAAGAGGCGCCCCCTCAGCAATATTCGCGACATAACACACACGTCATGTCGAGAAGCTGGTTTTCATCGGGAACCAACACACGATGAGGATTGCGGATTGCGCACACATTGTCGGTCAGGGCAATCTGTCAGTAGTCCGGGCAAAATGTCAGCGGTGAGGTTTGCGTTCTTTGCTTGTGTCCGCACTGTCAGATCGCATCGATATGAAAATATGTACTTAAAGAGACCGACAAAGTCGTTCATACATGATTGAGGCCGTTCACTTTGACCTGACCGCAGACCGCAGAACGCTTCCACTGTGACAATTGCTTTAACGAGCCATCAATGTGTAGTGTAATTAAATTTAACACTCGACCTTATACTTTGGCAGTTCTGAACTGTTTAGAAATAAAGTGTAATAAAACTCTGGGCACATAACCCAGGTAACAAAGGTTTGGTTAATTAAATACAACACCCGAACGTTTCGGCGGCCATTTTAATGTTATTAAATTGTTCGACGGATACTTAACCCCCATTTTACGATGTATTCAAATACCGAAGAGATTTAATTTACCTGAATAATCAAATGGGTAAATTTGATCAGTAGACACGTTTTCATTTGTGTTCATTTTCTTTTGATATTAATAATAATAATAATAATAATCTGTATCTCCACGCAAGCCTTATAAAGGACCGGGCCACTTTTGACCCGTGAGCTTCAAAGCGTACAAACATAATAATAATAATAATAACAACAACCAACATCTAAAGAAGCTCTCGCTGGATGGTTGGCTCAAGGGTCAGATACAAAAGGCGGTGATCCTCAGCACGGCACGCATTGTCCGGAGGTTCCTCAGCCTGTGACCCTGACCACCGGTAGCTTGGGCCCTGCTCCGCTACCAGTGGAATAACTATTTTTAAGTATTTTTTTATAATGTATTTTTATTTATTTTTTTTTGATAATTTACATTGTAAAAAAATATTTAAAATTAAGAACCAAAGTTAATAAAGAGAATAATAATAAAATATTGGAATGAAATTACTTTTAAAGACTGGTACTTACTAATGATTGATTGATAAAACGTTTTGTACATACAAGTTAATACATATTTACTTTTATGAATCTATTAGGTACTTGTTTTATGTAATAAACAATTTGGCACCATTCCCCAAAAAGTCGAAATTACAACTTTTCTAAAAAGACACTTCATTCTGGTCTTAAAAACTTAATTAATTTTAATTACCTGTAAATTACGATTTTAGATCGCATTGTACCTAATTGAAAAAAGTAGTTTATTTTAGTTGACAAAATAGTGACGTGACTTGCTTGTAGTGCCATACAAAATCTATGGGAAAGTTTCGTTTTGACAATTGATTGGTGGTGTCAACATGTATATAGCTTATGCGAATAGCAGGAATTAAAATCTTACTGAAGTAGTGATACAGTCGTTAATTGAATCAGTTTTGTACAATATTTTCAGTAGCGATACAGTCACTATACACGTTTAGTGTAAGTAAGAATTCCATTCCAGACAACATTTTTGTGAGACATCACACCTGAATAAATCTGTAAAGCCTTTGCCCGGAACAGTGTCAACACGGGCGTATCTGGCGTTCTGACATGTGTACACTAAGCCTATATATTTTTAAGGTAACACGAAAAACTTGTTTATTATAACAACACCATTTATTTTAATTCTGTTTATCGTACGGCTGACTGCTGGTCTGTAGGGACGCATCAGTATAATGGTTTCATGCTAAGTAAAATATCAATGGTTATGTAATGTTGACGTGCAAATTGAGGTGTTGAAATTAATGATAACAGTGCAACACAATAATGTAAAGAGTTTAAATTGATGTATTAGGACAGCTTTAAAACTTGATGACAGTGGAAGGGACGAATTGGAACGAAGATAACTTATCTATGAGAATATGACGTTCTTTGCATAGGCTAATAGATTTATATGCAATGTATAAGATGTACTAGCCTGATATTAGTATGTAATGTGTTATGTATCAATAACATGTCTACGTAGTTGCCAAGTTTGTAGTTGACAAACATTCTGACTAATAATAATAATTGATTCAATGACACTAGTAAATACCTTGATATTTTTAAGCGAGTTTTGTTGTAAATAAAATTAAGTAGTCATTTTATGTAGCCCGCACACCAGACAAAATTTATATTGCAAAAAACTTGTCTAGTAGTGCTTACAGTCTTCGTTACCGTATTACTTTTTCCATCAACCTCCAAATCCGTGATCGCGAACGAAAATACTTCGAACAAACAAACAGCAGCCGCAAACATTCGTGCATACGAACGCCTTTTTCCACGCAATTTTTCTTCCTGTCATGACCATGGTTTCTGAGTCACGTGCTCAGGTGTGTTTGTCACAAAGATTCAATAATTTGACAGCAAGATGACACGAAGGGGAGTAGGTTGTCGCACGTGACACGACTACAAGTTATATTATTTATCGGGTACGAGTCCTTTGTTGCGATAAATATTAGATTTGAAACTTGTAGTGGATGGGTATTGAACAAGTTTTCGGGGACAATTAGGTATTAAGTATTCAGTGCAGTGCCGGATTAGCCACGTAGCAAGAGTAGCAAATGCTACGGGCCCCGCGAATTTGGGGGCCCCGCGCTCCAACGCCTGTCTGACCGAAATAAAAAAAGATTAATTTAGATAGGAGCGTAAAATATCTTGCATGCCTTAAACGCGAAGCGCTTAGGCTATGCTTTACTTTCACTTGAAAATCTAAAACTCTATTTCATCACTTTAAATAATAAAAAATAAGTAGGTAGGTATTTTACGAACTTTTTAACGTGAATGTTCTAATGTTTAATTATAATCGATAAAACTCATTTATTTCTGTAAATAAGCTTAAAAAAAGCACTTTTACACGTCCCAACCAATTAACCCTACCACTGCTTCAGGACAATAAATGGGCCAGTGCTGAGAAGAAGCAGCGCAAGAAACTCAGTCACTATTGTCAGCCTCTTTTTCAAAGGTTTACATGCTTTAAAATGTACAAAGTTAACTATAAATATTTATGCGAGCTAGGCAGTAACGCATCCCAAACATTTTTATCTTTTAAATACTTAATCATCGACTTTATAGTAGCCCTTTTTCATTAAGAAGGTACTATTAATATGTGCTTTGAATTTATGAATGGTCAATGGGTAGTTCTACAACAGTTTGTGGTAATTTATTAAAGAATTTAATACATTTTCCCATAAATGAATTACCAATCTTATGCAGTCTGAATAGGCCAGTAGAATTAAACACAAAAATGAATTAAATCGGAAATAATTCCTACAAAAGATTTTATTGCTTTAATGGCTTCATTGGTTGCCCATAAAGACTCTCCTAGGTTTTCGACTTCGACGGAGTTGTGCTTAAGTGGTGGGGGCCCCAGAAAGGGGCGTTTTTTCGGTTTTCCGGTTATACTGCGTAAAGGACTTACCCTATCGAAAAGTGGTCTTCATGACGGTTGAAGGGTACTTAATCCTGCATTGAATAAGATCAAATTCATTATGTTTTGGACAAACCGTTCACGTGCTTATCTTCGACAAAGTAGAAAATTTACGTTTAGTTAATAACCCTCTCTACGTCCAATAGCTCGTCACCCGCAGGCTCTCAAGCCTTATAAAGGGCCACCTTAACCAGCGTATCCCTGTCAGGGCTCGCGAGTTGGATTCGCCTATCCTTGTTCGTCCCAGCCGATCCTTAACTGCGGTTGCTGCACCTCTTCCTTGCACTCTCCTGAACGACACTGTGTTATCTACTATGGTTCCCCCTCTTCCTTGTACCCTCCTGGAAAACCGAAAAAACGCCCCTTTCGGAGGCCCCCACCACTTAAGCACAACTCCGTCGAAGTCGAAAACCTAGTAGAGTCTTAATGGGCAACCAATGAAGTCATTAAAGCAATAAAATGTTTTGTAGGAATTATTTCCGATTCAAAATCTAATTCTACTGGCCTAGAAATTTGGAACGGCAAGTTTTTTGTTTCTTGTATTAAAGTTATGCAAATCGCTCTTTTTCGTGAATTGCTCTATATTTTTGCGAACATAATATAAAAGGTTTTCATAAATGAACTGTGAAACTACTGTCAGTGTGTTAATTGATTTGGAGAACAGCTTAGGTGGCGAATTAGTGTAGTTTGCAGAGCTTCTGAAAACAGATTTCTTGACTTACTTGATCTTAAAACAGATGTGGCTACTCTTATTGACAGCAAGAAACAGGAGCCTCTGGAGCAGCAATTTTATAAACTTTTAATAAATAATTCTTTAGAATCGTGTTTTCCAAACTTAGAAATTGCCTTGCGCATTTACATGTCTCTCATGATCACTAACTGTAGTGGCAAACGTTCTTTTTCAACATTAAAACGTATTAAAAATTAATTAAGGAACACGATGGGACAAGAACGTCTTAATCATCTTACTTTGTTGAATATACTCGTAGATAGGGTTGCCAACTCTTGAAAGGACCAACCCGGGAGAATTGTTGCTTGCTCCATAGTTGCTTCATCACGCTGAATGCGCGCTCGAATGAAGCATTAATAGAGACAGGAATGGAAAGAACAAACGTGACCTTTTTTTTTAATTCAGGACAGGGATTTCTGTCTTTCGATTTCGTAAAGAAGTCAACCCAGCGTAAATATCCACTCGATTTTCTTCAATAAGATGTGGTTGCACCTCACGCAAAAGTCCAACCTCATCGTAAAATTTGTCACTATCTATGTCAATATTTAATAATTCCTGGAGTTTAGTAATGCTGGTCCATGTGATTGGTTCTTTTAAAGATAAAATTTATAAACAAGTACGAGCAGCAATGGATGCATTTAATTTTTAGAAATACCGGAGAAAATATTGCTCTCCGGGAGGTCGGGAGGTTAACCAATATTTCCGGAGTCTCCCGGGCAATCCGGGAGGGTTGGGAACCCTACTCGTAGAGCATGATTTGCTTAAAGAAGTTAATATTGAAAGTGTTATCGCTAAATTTGCCCACATTAAATCAAGAAAAGTTCATTTGTAACAGTTTTGTTTCATTTAATACCCTAAACTTGAGAACCTAAAGCAAACCAAGGGCCCCTTGATAGAAATTTGCTACAGGCCCCGCGCTGGCTTAATCCGGCACTGATTCAGTGAGCATTAGATAGAGGTAGAGGTAGAAACTGGTGGATTAGTTACGAACAATGATAATGTTCTGTTTGATTTTGTTGTGTTGGAGATCTAGATATTCTAAATATATTTTTCTGGTACTATTCAAATAGAAAAAGATTCGTTTCCATCATGCAAGTAAAGCCTTAATATCCACGGAAGTGTATTGTAATCGCTTGGAGTACCTACTAGAAAGTGTAGAGTATAATTATGACTATTACCTATCTGATTAACTTTACAGTGTTTTTGAAGGATACGCCTAATAAGATTATTTATATCAGCGATAAACTTAAATCTATCCCAGAGAAGCCTAGCAGAAACGAGTGCACAAGCAAACTAAACAAAACATTTCTACCATACAACCACAACACCGCATGCCCCTTCTATTTATAGTAACAAAAACTATGATAGGTACAGTCGACAGCACCTAGACTCTCTTTTATTGCAAAATAAGATCTATTACAACTAGGATAAAGCGCTACAATGTTAGCTCGTGCAATCGTACGTCAGACATTAGCCTGGCTTCCATGCGAGTATCGGGACTAATCTGTATTAATACGCCCCCCCACCCGCTCTAACTATCCCCTACTTAGTTCTACCAGAGTAAATACAAATGAGTAGGTCATCTTCATAGAAACGCACCGAGCGCGGTTTGTATGTAAGCGCGCCAATACGTATGCGGCGCGCACGCACACACTGACAAAATTCGGCGCAATCACGACTGGCTCCCCGCTAACAAACCGCGCCCGTGCGGACCTATGAAGATGACCTACTCATTTGTATTTACTATGGTTCTACGAAGAGATGCCTTTATTTTGTCGGAGTTTTCTACTCGGAATCGCTCTGGGCGATACTATTTTCAGTTGCCATTTACATTTTTCTGTGCGAGCTGGAAGTTAGAGATTATTCGAGATCACGTAATCCAAATAGTTATGTATTTTTTTTGTCTGATTCAGTGAAAAAGTTGGAAAAATCCCGAGGTTGATTAGTCAGACACATTTTTATTACAGAATTCTAAAGTGTTAAAGTTACGTACTAGGTAAAAATATTGGTTTAACTAAATCACATCCATTATATGAGTACCTTGATCCGAACTATATCTAGCTTACAATTTGATACTCGTAGTAGACCAGATAAACATTATTATTTAGGTACCTACTTAAATATTATAGTGACCATCTTGTTTTTTGGTTTAAATCCACACAGCCGGAATCGAGGCCAGCAGCTGTCGAAAAGAAATGATATTTATTAACCAAAATAATCAACTTATTTCACATCTCAACGAAAGTTTTCATAAAGTAATAAGAGTTCCTTGTCAGGACTACGGAACTCTAATAAAAACGACATCTTTGTGTGCTATATTCTTAAAACTATCAAAAGAAGGTTCTGGAAAGAAAATCACTTCGTAATATAAGTTAGAGTTTTGTTACTAAGCCTTATATAAAGCTTTAGAAGTCTTTAACTGTAGGACAGGCTTCGAGTCAATAGGATCTCGTTATAAGTTGAGCGTCGGAGCGTTTTGCTCATACTTATCAAAGTAGTAAAAGGAATCCTACCAAAACAGCGACGGCAAAGAGCCGCCAAGGATTTGTGAGCGACGCGAAAAGTGCCGATCAATATTTATTTCTGGGACTAAAAGAGCAGACTTATAAAATATAAATTGTAAGTCTCACACCAATTACCTAGGCTCAAACGACAAAAGTAAGTATTTGATCGTGCTCTTTGACGACATCTATAGCCTTAGACTTTATTGGCTGGAATTATGAGGTTGCAAAACAAGCTACAAACTTGATGAGCCGCTATAGATGTCTGGAAAAGCCTAGAGTCCACTCTATCGTTTTTTGAGCGCTAGCAAGTCAAAATAAGACTCAAACTAACGTGGATAGTTAGTTATATCTATACTCTATCCCTACTACCTCTTTAACAGTTGCACTAGTGTAGGATGAGCCTATCAAAAATTTACCTAGCTTCATTACACATTATAGCATATTTCCCTACAGAGGCACCGGTTTTTTGTTTTTGATATTTTCATCCTTACCAGGAAAGCGTCAGAGAAAAACCGTGTTCCTTTGATGTTTACTCTCCCACGCAGCTAAGCACAGTTTTCTTATTTTAAATCCATTAGTACTTTATCATTAACTCCATAATTTCTTTTCCTCGACTTAAACGAACAATAAACGTATTGACAAAGACATCAAACGGAACAAGCCTATGTTTTATGATTTACTAAGAACAAAAGGATATACTTTCTATTTATTCGGCGTCTATTTATTTTGGAATCGGTCTTGTCTCTAATTGTTTATCTTTCGGTGAATTGTTTCTATTGTTTGTCTTACGGAGGATTCTTGAATTTGAATAATCAGAGAATCCCTTAGGGACGTTAAGGGTTTCCAGCAATTGTAGCGTTTACGAGTAATTGCTAATGATTAATCTTTACTTCATAATTTTCGCTGAGCCGTTCGAAATGTTGTGTAAAGATTCCTGTTTACATTGTAATGCGTTGGTACGATTTAATTTCTATAAATAAACAGTTATTGTTTTCGGCCATTCTGAAGGATGTCTTTTGTTTTTTGAGTAAGCTTGAAAACAGATTGTTGTAAATGCTTCTTGCAACTTAGCAATACAATTTTGTAATTAAACCTGTGAAGGAGACAACATTAAAATTATTGATAAAGCTCATATCTTTTTAATTCTTTAAATAGTACGTTAATGAGATGCATGAACATGTAATGCGAGATATGTGCAGAATTTCACTAACTTGTATTCCAAAAAACAAGTCATAAAAACCGAATGAAACTAGAACTCAAAGCTAAACGTACATTTCCCTGATGGTATACACAAAAACGTAACAAAACACCAAAAATCTTGATACAGAACAAAAAGTGTACAAAAAATCCTTTTAAAAGCATTTAGTCTTTCATAGTATACGGTTCCCAATAAACTACATCCTGTGGGATTCGGACCGTTTTTGTATTTGGATGCACAGCTTTGGTTTTAGTTTAACGGTATTGGCCGTATATCCAGAACGTGGATTTGGTCCGGGTCAACATTTCGGACCGTAAAGGCTTAAGCCAATAACAGTACGGTGTTTGTATGGGGCGTTAATATTGCATGCGCGCCGTGGTCTCTTCGATGCGGTGTTTTGTTTAAAAATTTACGCGACCAAAAGTAAATTTTGAATGTCGTCGTTTCGTTATTGAAAATCTTGTTCAGCGCCTATTTTTAAATAAGCAATAATGAAGAACTTAAAGTTTTTTTGTCGAATGGCTTTACATTTACATATAAAACACTAGCATTAAAATCTCATTAATACATTAATTACTCAATTATTATAAATGGGCACCAATAAAAATGTATTAAAATGACCAATTACTTAAAATCACACAATGAATGTTACACCAGTTTTGGTAGTTTATTAATTTGTTGCTTACAAACTGATGTTTATTTTGATTTGAAATAAAAAATATTTTGTTTACCCTGCTAAACCAGTAGCGCGCGATTTAATAAACTGAAATCGCTAACATTTGATTTCCCAAAACTTTGGGATCGTCAATAACTATTTGGAAACTCGTCTGCCCCACCTGTTCGGGGTTGCCAGTATTATTGTTATAATAGCATTGAACAGTCGATTTTGATCCTATCATAACAATTTGTTCAACTAAACGGGATATAACATATAGTTAGATTAATATACCTTGATCCCTGTGAAAGCAGGCCTGCAGCCATTGTAGCACTATTTTAATATTCATTTGTTTTACGGTTTTGATATCGAGAATCGGTGAATATCGATTGAATCGGTGATGTATTGAGTTTAGAGATTTGTGAGTCAGACCTAGTTATACGTACCTTCCGGTGGTATAGGTGTTAAACTCTTGCGATTTATAGAGCCACTAAATTAGTCATCAAATCGCGAAGTAGGTATAAAAATATGTGCCATTTGGTATTTTTCATATTTTAGAGATAAAAAATTGCCCTAAATTATGTTATTTTTACTTTTAGCCGTAATTTTAAAGTTTCCTTAATGATTCTTTTATTTTTTTTGCTGTAGGTAATGTCGCTTCGTTCTGCCGTCCTACACGCTAATACCACGGGAACCCGATGCCTATAAATCTTGAATCATTCCAAATCAATCTCACTAGATGGCGACATAAGTATCGAATTTCTGAAGACGTTTGTAAAAAGTCACTAATGCTCAGTAAACTATAATGAAAAAATGTTTTACACATTAATTTGTTCATTTAAACACAGTGAATGATTCAAATAAACAATATTTCTTCATATAATAAAATTTTATCTTTAGTAAAAACTGAAGTCTTAAGCAATCGTTTTTGCGGCGCTGTCGAAGTAGCATTTAGTTACAAATGATGTAATAGATGGCGCTCATCGCTGCTGTTTTATTTCGTCACTTATAAAAATACTAAAATAGGTTTGGTTTTGCAACAAATTATTATTTTTATTAATTGTCATATTTCTTGTAAAATGCAAAAAAAAGGATGTTTGTCTCATGTACACAAACACGTCGAGATTAGAAAAAAGTCCTTCCATTTTCAATAATTAAAAATTTGCGTAAGGATAACGTTAAGGTATTAAGTACCAGTAATGATAAGTGAAGTGACATTTTATTATTATCAGTGTATTACGAGGGTAAATATTAAGAGTACAGCGTTATTAAATACCCTCACTAACAGTATGGTAATAAATTACTACCCGCATTTGATGAGATAATGTTGTAAACATTACCTACCTTCATTTAAGTTTACGGGGATAGTTAAAGAATAAAATTGTTTTTAAGTTTTAAGCAATAAACATTTGACAACAGTAAAATGTACAGTGAAACGATTCTGAAATGTCAAATGGTAAATTTTTTAACTAATAACCCAGTATTGATAGTGCCTTCCTTTAATAGCGCCATAGCTCGGTGTTGGACAACTTTAAATGCTTTGGTAAATTTGATTTTGAAATAATCACTTAAATTTTTATTTTTTTATTTTATCATATACCAACGATAGGTATGTTTTCATTTGTTTTATGTGATTTGGTATTTGTTGTGTAATGGAGCTAGCTCATACTTATTATTTTTCTGACTGTCGTACCGAAGTAATACATTATTTAAACGGGAATATCAGAAAAAAATCGCATGTTATTTTCATTCGTAACTCCTAATCGGGACCGTTCGGGATCAAAGTAAAAGATCGTGCAGCTTCCTTACAGACTCGGTAACAATACCTGAAAGTTTCAGCCTGACCGAGCAAGACCGGAAAAAGTTATGAGGTAATTAGTTTTCATTTTCATACATTTGAAACACAAAATGACACATTACGTGGTGTACAAGACGAGACGAGGCCCGAGAATACTATTTAATTTAATGTTATAATGTGTTCAAAACACCTGCATACTTTAAAGTGCCAAAAAGTAAAATTTTTTTTTTAAAAATCCTATGAAAGGGGAGGTCGATTTCTGGCCCACCGTGCGCCGAGCCCGTACGACGGGGAGACGGGCCGTCAAAGTGAGTGAGCGAGCGCGACAGCATGGTGTCATTGGACGAAATTCTACGTGTTCGGCGACGATAAATAGAGAGAGAGAAGGAATAAAACATCAGTAAAATAATAATTAAATAAGTAAATAATATTTTGCCACCTAGGTATATTTTGTGCCAGCGCGGTATTATTACTCGTAAATAAATAGGTAGGTGCTATTATTATCGCGAGTGACGCGCAAACGAATGCAACAAAAAACCTAAACCTAAATCACAGATAATCCTAAATCTTAAACCTGTATGTGCAAGTCGATTAAAATGTAGGCATATTTTTGAATAAACTACGATACGAGTACGAAAAACTAAAACTGGATTTTGTATTTTTTACGAACAGTTCATTTGATATTTACTTGACTGCTCCAGAAGGAGGGTTATGTTTTTTTTACATAATAATTATTTCTGAATATTTTTATGGAAAAAATAAGTTTTTTACTGATATTTACCTTTATTACTGCATGTTTTGATATTTTCCTGTTTTATATACCTAATAAAATAAAACAAATTGGAGTTTTATGATGATAATTTGATGATGATAATTTGTAGCGGGATACGAACCCACGGTGCTGGATATTGAGCGTCGGCTGTGATCGTTGTGCTACTTGGACATTGCTATACCGTGTCGAAATTTTCAATAGCGTCTCTAATCTGTTTTTTGCTTAGTTACATGCCTTCATAAACAAAGCAGTAAACTTATTGGCTTTAGCGCCATCTTTTGATATAGCACGCCAAATAAATACTCCGCTCAAGTTGCTAGAATAGAAAGCATTAGCGGGTCGCAAACCGCAGGACGGTCAAGTCCGCTGCGGCACACTAGCGCGATCTGTTATCACCACTAGGAAACCACGCGGGCCCGAGCAGTTTCAAGACTTAGGTCGGCCACATTTCGAGTATGGGATGATGCATCTGTACTAGTATTATATTATCTGTGCTAATACTTTTTTTACACCGGAAATACTAAACGGATTTTAATGTATCTTTAGACCATATCTCTAAAATCAGAATGATTTATGTTATTTATAAAGATCTATGACGAACTAAATTTCACGCGGGCAAAGCTACTTTCAAAAGCTAGCCATATATTTTTACATCGATTCCAATAAACTACGTAACCCACTATCTACTTACATTACTGGTTTCATTAGTATCAAATGAAATCACGTGGACAGATATTTATTACAGCATTGCGTCGACGAGATAGCCCGTAGAACTTCATTAGTCTGAAAGGCATAGGTGATAAATCTCAATCGACTGTGTTACCAGTGCGTATTGAAAACGGTTGAGGGTATTGCCATTGTTTGGTTTGTATTTTATTAGGAAATACGCGGTACATTTACGCGACGAAAGTAAGGGTAATTTTGGTTGGATTGAGAAAATACTGTGCCGATTTTTACTTTTGATTTCATAGCGTTTGCGTGCAAAGGGCTTGTGATTCGATTCGAAATTGATTAGTAGGTACACACGGCCACAGTGTAAACTATCCATTTCCGTTTTTGCTCTCGCACTCATCAAATGGTGATTCTTTGCGATAGAACGAGACGGCATGACCGGCAATGGGCAGTTAACACTGTTGCCGATAGTACATGCTACAATGTCTACACCTGTGGAGGTTGAAATGATGCAAATGGAATGATAAAATACTTACCTACTTAGTAAAATCATCTTGTTTGTTTAGTCTCCATTGCAGAATCACGACCCTCTCTAGTTTAGAGGCTAAATGGAGGATTTTGCCTCCACCAAATTGGCCTCACTGGTTGAAAATGTGTGAAATACACTGGAAACTGGAGCCAGAGCAGTCTTGCTAATGGAAGGCCGTGGGTTCTAATCCCATCTGAGTCCTTCGATTTCCTCTATAGAAAAATTATATTAAGAGATGATTTTACAGAATGAAGAATGCTTATTCAAACAATTTCCAATAAAACCATTGTCCGTTAGCAATAAAGTGGAATCCTTCCTCAGTACACATTCCAGCTGACGGCAGCGCCTTGCCGTAGAACTTCATTAGTCTGAAAGGCATAGGTGATAAATCTCAATCGGCAATACAGTCCATTGCGAATGCTTTAACCCCTCCGTTCCCGCTTGTATCAGCTCCAGCTGTATGCTTTATTCATGAAGTTGAACTTCTAGCTTTTGCTTGCGACTGCGTAAATTACACGCCAAGAAAGTTATGCTACGAAAGTCCCGAAAAAAATAGTTTCTAAATTTTTACTTGCCTTGCTTTGCTTTTTGACTTGTTAATGAAAGTTGCACGCGTGTTGAACAGTAGTTTAAAGAGATGGAAATGTAATTTGAAATAGTGTTATAACCTATTAACTTTTTAATGTAAGAGAGCAATCCCCTTCAGTCACATCACTCACGTGAGTTCGTGTTATATGGAACTGTTTAATAATTAGAAAATTAAAGTATGGGTAACCCTGCCATACATAGTAAAAAAATGTAGGTATAAAAACTTCGGAAAGGACTACGCGAATAGCAAATAAAAAAATGTTTACTTTCCGTAACGATTTTAGGTCGTCAACGGATTTGACAGCGCGCCCACATTCGTGAGCAAACACACAGACTCCGCCGAGACCTATGTGACCTAGGGCTCCGATAGCAAACTCCCAACTTTATTATACCCTGTTAAAGTAGTTTGAAACCGTGATTTATAACCCTCGGTCCCGCCAAACTTTCGTGACAAATTCCAAAAGTTAATATAAGAATGTTTTCGTTTGTCACCAGTAATTAAAAACGTGGTTTCATTAATAACCATTAAGTTGCGACTTGAAAACAATTTTAATTGAGCTAAAAAAGGGTTAGAGTTCTTCTAGCCTCATAAATTAAGACTGTTCGTTTGAGAAAAAAAATATGCGAAGTTTTAAAATTGGATTTGAAGGTGTGACTACAATTTTTATTCCATCTCAAAGATAAAGTATATTAAATTATTTTTAACTGGCACGTAATATAGTGCTTAATAGGTACTAAAATTTAACACCATTCTTGTTGAATGGCGATACAAAAGCTTTCGATGAACACTTTAAACGTGTAAGTATTTTTAAGACAAACCTTTGAAAGAGAATTGCCTCTCGTTACACCCATTTTATTTTAAATTGAGTTTCGCCAGAAAAGGGGCTCGATCCAATTTTATTTCGTCAATAGAAACTCACGTGTATCCCGCAATTAGGTAACAAGTGAAAAGGTATGGGGTATAAAAGAGCAATAAAATGGTGGTTTTCATTAAAAATGGTCCGGCGGTTGAAGATGGAACGAATAAATTACGTGGACCGCAAACTCTTGGAACGCGAATGATCCGCCGATTTTATTGTAACCAATCCGATTCGATTTGCGGGCGATTTGCAAATTCTAAAGATACGGACTCAAAGCTACAACATTCGTCCCACTGAAATTAATACCGCGATCGGGCTGATTACCATTTCGGGCGGCCTTTTGTGGATTACTTTTAACTGAGTATGACGAGGCTGGATGAAGGATTTTTTGGATAATCCGATTGGTGAAATATGGACATATTTGTTTAGTCGTTTCAATAGCATTAAGAATGAATCGATTTTATCGTATAAAGTGTCATGGCATCACGAGAGACTGTGCTGTGAAATACATTATTGACGCTTTATTTTAAAAACTCTTATGAAAATAATAAATAAAATTACCGTGAACATTTCACACTGCGCCATTTAGTCTCAAACTAAGCGAAATTTATAGGTATTAACTGTAGGTAGCACACGACAAATTATGCTAAGTAAAAGACAGGCATTTGATGGAATATCATTTTGGATCTATACACAAATAAGTACATTTCCATATTTTATGGTCTACCTATAGTTAGAGCTTACCTTAAATAAAAAAGCGATATAGGACTTTTCAGTATTCATCATCATCATCATCATTTTAGCAATAGGACGTCCACTGCTGAACATAGGCCTCCCCCAATGATTTCCACAATGGCCGGTCGGTGGCGGCCTGCATCGACCGCCTTCCTGCTACTTTTATGAGGTCGTCGGTCCACCTTGTGGGTGGACGTCCTACGCTGCGCTTTCCGGTACGTGGGCTCCACTCCATAACCTTGCTGCTCCATCGTCCGTCAGTTCTGCGTAGGTACTATGTGTTTCAGTATTCACTCGCATCCAAATCGCTTCTCGCCAGATGGAACCTTCTTAACCAAGTCAGCTACCGGCGAGCAATCAGTTAGTGTGTTTAGATTCACGCGCACCAGTCGCATGTTACATCATTCAATGCCGGATATTGCTGCGCGGCGGGGGCTTCGTTGCTAATGTAGGCTGATTAGAACAGCAAAACTGGACTTAATGACAAGTCGGCCATCTTGAAACGACTGTGTCATGTGCCACTTATGAAGGTAGTTTGAAAATTTTCGACTCATCATACAGAAACTCTTAATTTTCTTTGTTAAAAAAATGAAAAATAATGAATGTTTTATTCAGCGACACAAAACTACATCAAAAAAATTAAAATGAAACTAAAACTAAGTAGAGTAGGTAATGTGCGTGTAATCGATTCTCTACTGATTCCTCGAGTGTTGACACAATCACCGGTTTCTAAGCCTTGGATAGTTAGGAAAAATCTGCCGACTATCATTACTGAATAAACTTTCATGAGCCACATCGGACTAAACGTTTTTAAAAGCACCTAAGATAATTTATGACGCCAGTGTTTCCCTTGAATGTACTGTCATCCATATACATATTACAGTCCTACTTTTAGCTAAATGCGTTGGCTGTTTATTCTTTCCTCCGTCCCGATGTTCGTCTAATTGGATGGCTTGTCCGGACTCATATACCCAACTCACTTTATCCCAAGATCTCGAGACCAGAATCAGACGGACCCAACATCGGATCCGTTTATACATTTTACGACCGATTTATAAAAGACGGTAAAGATTTATCGCTACTAATAGAAATCGGGCATGGAATATATTAAGAAGAAAGTTAATCGATTTTGTGTAAAATTTTTATCACCGAGCCAATCTTCGCGATGTCATCTATAGGAAGAACAAATACGCTTGCTTATTATTTTTTTTGTAAAAATAACGACTGAAGCAAATTTTTATAAAGTATACTCTAGCTATCTTAAAATTAACAACCACTTTAAAGTTCCAAAGCTTTACACGACATGAAAAATTTGTAGGTATGGCCAAAGATACAAAAACAAATTGCGTTAAAAACAATCGCAGCTGAGCAAACTTTGAAACTGATTAAAAATTTACCCCGAAGCTACAAATCGATCCCTATTTGATTTCACTAGATGAATTTTAAAAATTAAAGTAGTTACAATACAAACGGCAGCGTACAAAAATAAATACAATGAAGTTGTAATAGACGCTATATTGAATGAAAATGTATAGTCTCATCTGCCGTCGACTGTACATAAACTAATACATCGACCAATACATAGTAAAAGAGTTCGATTGAAGCGGGAATCGGTTAAATATTTAAAGCTGTAAACAAACACTAGAGCGAATTTCTCGAAACACTCGTAAGAGTTCGTTCGTTTATCTCCCTATTTTGACGCGATTTATTTTTATATGATTAAATATCTCATTCTTCCCACGTGTCATTCTATTAGTCACATTTAATTAATGCAATTAGGACGGTGCAGGGAAGATGACATGAGAAAAGATAAGGCCAGACAAATGATAAGTGAATTTATTTAAGAATAAAGATCTTCAGATGGTAATTTAGCAAAATTGATGCTGTCGCAAGAGTGTGTGAGCTTCAAAGCGTAAAAAGGCTCTTTTTTAGTTAATAAAAATCCACGGATTGTTGCCTTCCTCAATTTATTTAATGACATTTCATAATTTTCGTCGATGTTATATCGCTTGATGCTGGCACATTTAGTCATAAAATAAAATAAAACTCAATAGAAAATACGGATACTGATGATACTGTCCTTTATGTCAATGATAATAAGGTTATAAATGTTCCGAAAATAATTTTTCCAATAAAAACCCTTGGGCCGCTGTGTACATTAATTACCACGCTATCAGCGCCTCGCAAACGTTACGGGGATTCTATTAAGGTCTCACGAGCCCCTGAGACTGGATAAATCGGCCCATTATAAACCAATAATGGCGCACACTGCAGAAGCTAAGGTATTATTTTGTTCCGCGCATATCCCCGTTATTACTGCACTATCCCACTTACAGTTTCAGATAATATCCGATGGTAAACTCTGATGTTAAGAGCAAACAATGCTATCGATTATTACATCACAATCTGTGAATAACAGTGTAAAATTCTTATAGATGATTATTATTAGAGACAGGACTATTTTGTGTTGGTTTATTTTGTGCAATACTCGGCTTAAATAAAAAATATGAATATATTTCGTATACGACATAATAATATTTTTCAATGGGCAGTAAAGTTATTTTTTGTAACAATACTAATACATACCTAGCACGATAACGAGTACCTATTTAAAATTGTACTGACACTCATTTATTTATTCTTCAAAATTTGTCAATTTATTATTACGTTTCTATGAACACTGAAACCAACACTTGCGCGTTGAGTTTCAAATTTACTAGAATCTAAAGGCATTGGATAGCCCAACACGTACACTACAGTATTCGTAGAACCGTATTACCCATATATTAGTCTTCAGAGCCCTGTCTGTCTAAGCGTATCACAGATCACTTCACTATATCAAGTGCGCTGTAATCGGAGTGTGTAAAGGCCGTTACGGGCTCATTGCACCACCGTCTTGGAGGTGTATCCTGGCAAATTTACCATCAGTTGCGGTCAGCGCTGCATCGTTGCCGGGTTAGTTTAGTGCGGTGGTTGCACAATGTCACGGTATATTACTGCACAGTGCTAAGGAAACTGAGCAATTTTAATCAAATAATGTAAGTCTAAAGACACTTATTTATGTTCCAATTAGGGATATTGTTGAGACATGCTGTTATTATCTCATTTAAGTACCTAAATATAAAGTAATCTTATAGCTCACCCATGATCAAAAAATTCTGTTTTAACACTCAAGTATGACTAAACTTAGTAAAAGATTAGCGGCTAGAATCAAACCTGAATAAGTTTGGGCTAATGTTTTGGCTTACTACTAAGGCTGACTTGCACTAACTTATTTTGACCGTAACTTTAACAATAACCGGTGCTTTTTGTATGAATTTTGACAGATTTCGGACGTTTGTTATAGTCAAAGTAAAATGATGCAATTTAGCCATACTTAAAGTTTTGAGCTCTGTTTTATAAGCTGAGCCAAAAAGCTTAGTCATACAAGTTGTAGTTCAAATTCACAATCGAAAATTGTACTAAACATTACCATTAGCACCCGTACGTTTAATGAGAATCTTCCAGCGTTGCCAACGCAGTACCTGGCAGCTCCAACATATTATTGTACAGGATATTGAACAATTTCCTTGGCAGTACACGTAATTGCTTTAATTTTACGACTATGTACCTTGCTGGGTTAATCGCCAGGGTAATGCCGACCGAATCGAATGCGAGCTCACAATCGCAGACCATCAACCGGTCGATTGCACTTGCAGTTGAGTTTACGCGGTTTTAATTGCGTCGTAAGGTGCCTAAATGGCCCTGTTGTGGGTGAAGTTAGCCGCGTCTTTGTATTTTACGATTTACGACGGCCAAGAATGACCCGCCGAATATTATTGTGGATAGTTCGTGTGTTGTAGGTACGTGGTGATATTTATGGCTGAACTTTGTTGGTGCTTGACTTGGCGTTTAAAATGTTATACCAGTAAACTGAACTATGACAGAACTTACTATACATACTTGTATAGTCGTGAGAACTTCAGAATATATTATTACTTCTTTGCAAAATACTCATAGTACCTATTACAGTTACGGTAATGTCAGTGTTTTAGCTTAGTGTGGCGTCACGTAGTGTTTAAACGGTTATGATCACAGGATGTGACAATTGCAGATACCACAGGAAAGCCTCGTAGCACTCGTAGATGTCGTAGCTGCTACACACCATCTTGTAGCTTGGTCATTATTAAACTGAGCACTATTTGGTAAGCACTGTTTACTAAAATACCTCATAACAAAACATATTTACCTTTAGGTACACAATAATGACTTTTGACGCTTCACCAAAGCCACACGTATTTCAAAATATTATTTGTACATTTTATTCATGAAATTTTGGTCTGATCTGATTCTATGTCTCTCTTTTTCATACTGCTATCCTACTGATACGTGTAAGGGAGACAAATATATCAAAGTAAGTCCGGCAGTGTGTAGGTCAATTGTGGTTATATGTTTTGCTCGCCAAATTGGAATCCCGCAAACAATACCTACCATTTGAACGGAAGTAAACCGTTTAGGTACACTGGACGTACATCGGTAGATACAACGAGGGATGACTAAATAAAGCAGCCAATACACAAAATAGGTTGTCACAGTAAGGTCAATCTATACATGATCCTTTATGTATTCGTTTAGGTACGAATACTTAGACGAGCATGTTTAAATTTATTTTTCATTAATAAAGAAGATAACTTATTAATTTACATGATCTAATATTTCGAGACTAAGGGCTAAGGTTCAATTATTAAGGCATCGGGTCGATTCTTACTACTGTAAAACCTACAGGATCTAACTACAATTTTGATCCTTAGTTTTTAGGAAACTCTTCCTGAATAAATTAATTGATTTATATCATGAGAGAATGATAGTTTGAAACTCAGAAATAATTTAACTTCTACTTCACTAGCAAAGAAAAAGGGTCGATTAGAAAATCTTAAAGGTACTTTTGAAAATATTGAAGATTATAATTTGTTATTGTTTCACTGAATGTTTTCCAAACAAAATAAAATAAAAAATAAAATAAAATAAATTTCAATATTTTCTTTGCAGTTCAGTGTAGAGAAGTTTTATTGGCAATCATAATTCATAGCACACCGCCAAACTTATGAGTATGACTATAACGTAGAGTCTACTATGCACCTCTTCACTGTAACTAATAGAACAGTCGGCACTCTTCCACACATCCGGACAACGGTTAATATCCGGGGCGATGTTTATAAGCAACAAACAACTTAGAGCAAACAGATCCGGGCTAACTTCGTCTAATTATTTGTAGCCAACTTTGTTACTGGCCACAGATATAATTTGCCGTTAATCTCAGATTAGCGCTTAACGTGATTATAGTGGTTACATAACCTGACGTGTAGGTAAATAAAGAAATATCCATAAACATTATTACACTGCACCATCTAGTCCCAAACTAAGTAAAACTTAAGTACCTACTATGTATTATGGTGATAATTATAAAACTTTCTTAAATGTAATTTCGAATCTTCTTTTGACCAAAATCACACCTTATGAAGAGTGTTGATGAGATGTAAAGATGAAAGACGTTGACTTAGTTAATACTCGTATCTAGTCCAATCACTTGAAAGACTTCCAGGTTATAAAAGAAGGGGGATGACAGACGATAGAACACAATTCAATTCTATTACAGTTCGTATAAACGTAGAAACAAATAACTTCGTTTGGTGTAGGTAGGGAGTTCTTCAAACAGTCTAAGCCTTGTTGTTCGCTGAAAATAATAATTATATTCTGATTAATGTACCTAGAAGGTAAATAAATACCTTTAACATAGTAAGATAGTTATATTGTGACCACACGAAATGACATTCGCAGACACCGCAAGTAACGTAGTACCTACTATACTACTACAAGTAGTATTAGGTACTCGTAGCACTCGTAGACGTCGTAGCAGTTACATACATCTGGCTTCATAGGCGTGGATTTCCAAGAAACACTCTATTCAATTCGTTAGTTCTATTCAAACCTTATAAACCTTATAATTACACTTACCTTTATATTATTATCTACCTAAAACCCATAACATCTATCGTGTAACAATAATGTTCATTCTTGCATTCCCAGCAAAATAAAAGCAGAAGTAATCCGCCGTGTCTGTTATTAATAATACTTTATAGAAAACCGTCGTCGTCGAGACGTTCTAATTTCCTCCAATAAGTAATCTATCAGCCGTCTGCGATCACGTCTTATTACTGAGCAAATCGAACGATAACACCGGATTTACGTCTCTAATAACTCGACCAGGATCCTTAGACCCGTATTCGACTGTACATAATCCCCTCAATGATGTATACCGTCAACAACACAAGAGGCAGGGGAGACCTAGTTGACTTGGTTAGCAGTATGCGAGAATTCATACAACACAACGGTTTCCTTGCCATAGTTGTTATATCAAGGAAATGGAGCCCGATTCAAAGGGAAAAGTCAAAGTGATGACGCAGCGATGGCTTGTTTTCACTGTGGATGTAAACAGAACATAAGACATATTACCGCTGGAAAACAAGTCGTATTCTTTAATACAATTGGATGTTGTTGACCTAAGAGACAACCATTGTTTCTAGACGTCTGAAAACACAAAAGTTGGTTACATTCAGTGTGGGTGTTGTTTGTGAGGGCATAAATTGGATTTATTTAATTAGATCTTGAAGCTTTTACCTAGTAGATGGCAACCAAGCAAATTTTAGAAGCTTTAGTCCGAGTCAAAGTACCTTGGCATTTAAAAAAAAATGTTAAACATTGTCTGAAACAGAGATAGAATCTGAAATCAAAATAACTCAAATTATTAAGGCCGAGTTGCACGATCTTACTTTAACTTTCATCATCATCATTTCAGCCACAGGACGTCCACTGCTGAACATAGGCCTCCCCCAATGACTTCCACAATATCGCACCGTTGGTAGCGGCCTGCATCCAGCGCCTTCCTGCTACCTTTATCAGGTCGTCGGTATTACTCACGCTGCGTTTTCCGGTACGTGGCCTCCACTCAAGAACCTTGCTGCCCCATCGGCCGTCAGTTCTGCGTATTATGTGCCCTGCCCATTGCCACTTCAGCTTGCTACTCCGTCGGGCTATGTCAGTACTTGTGACAGTATGACTATGTCATACTTTAACTTTGACAAATGTTTGACAAACGACAATTCAACATTATGGTTAATATAACGTAGTGCCTCACCGTTAACTCAGCCTCAGCCGTTCAAAGACCGGTGTCAACGATAGTATACCTCATTGGTTTGCAAGGGTGCCAAAGTCTTTTGGAGCGGACTATAATTATTATATTATTTTTTGTTGAATAGCGCGATTTTTAATTAGCTCTAAGCCTTCGAGCCGTTTAGGTTTAATCTAAAATATAAGTTGATTAGATAATATTTGCAAAAGAACCTAATTATCTTTGCTCTGAAAATATAAACCGTATTTCAAATTAATGCTTTATTTAAATAACGAATAGGATTAATATTCCTAGAACCTAGAAAACCTTTGATCGTGGTTTTCTTGTATTAAAATCTTTTATTTTCTATGTATTGTTTAAGTACTTGAGATATGAACGGCATTTAAAAAAAAATAATTTATTGTTTAGTGTTACTTATTTATTTACTTATTTTAAAAAACGGTGGTAGAATACAGGGTGTCATTTTCTGTCGTGTCATATTATATACAGATAATTTGAAACAAAATACATATTTTATGAAAAATACATGGTTACCTTAGTTTACAAAACACTACCTAACTTAATAATAAACAATTTTGTTTTTCGAATTTTTTAGTTCACTTAATTTCTAAGATTAGTATATAGATAATTATTTGTAAGCTATCGCTTCATCTTCTTCTTTCTTCACTGCGTGAATAAGGACCAACGATATGACGGCGTTGATAACCTGTAAAGATGAATCAATCAATTAGATCATAACTTTTCCTATGGTCTAACCATTATTTGGTACCAAATAAATGTTTTTATTATTTATTTCAAATCTGAATCTTGACATAATAAAGAAACAGGTAATTCACATATCCCTTGACAATTAAATAATACAGTGTGAGTCACGTTAAAGTGTACACATGAAAATAGATGAAACTAGACCTATTTTTTTTTAAATTAAAATTGTCTCTACCTGTAGCGGAGAATAATGTTGTGGCAGGCCTTTGTTCAAACGATCATAGCAAATGTTGTGATAGGGATAGAGACATGCGCTTTTTGGTTTTACAAAGATAATACGATAGAAAATAATACAAAGTAATAAAAACTACCGGTTATAGGGGCATATTTTGGAGAAATTTATAAAATAACCATTAAAACACGAATTTTTAAGCAGATTTTTTTCAAAAAGTATTATTTTTTATTATTTGTTGGCATTTTTTGTGTATTTTATGTAGTTTTTTAGTATCGCCTGTTATTTAGCATTATTACTGTTTTTATTTTATCAGGATATACCGCTTAGTTTAAAAGTTATTACGTTTTCTTTACAATAAGTAATTTGAAGAAAAAAAATTCTATAATTTTTTTTTAAAAAATCTCAAAAAATTTTTGACCTCTTTTTTGTCGATAAAAATAGGTCTAGTTTCATCTATTTTCATATGTACACTTTAACGTGATTCACACTGTATTTACAGCGTACTTTTTTTTTATTGAAATGTTTTCAAATGAAGCATATTTTACTAAGATATATTTTTATTTATTTGAACTAAAGAAGCGATCTTTAAAAATTTTTAGACTTTTTAATACTTTTTTCAATATTAAGATTTAAAAAAAATTACGGCAAGCCTATTAATCTGACGTTAAAAAGCAGTAAAAAAACTTACAGCAATCATGCAAGCAGCCAGTACAATTCCAGCTAACCAGCCAGTTTTGCTTTCCAAGTAGAAGGTCAGCTCGTCAACACAGCCGTGGAAGTACGCGTTCCCGGTCACAGAGTCACGGCACTCCGATGGGAAGGGCTTGTTCAGGTTGATGTAGTCCATGGGCCCGTCGGCTCCGCAGCAGCCGATCTGTAGAATAGAAATAAAGATATTATTACAACAGTCCACTGCAACTATACATGATGTGTGTGATAAAAGTGTTTGCAAATAACGATTTATCTATCTATCTTTCAGTCATTCGTTTTCACTAAATACCATCTACTGCTGGATAAAGAACTCCCCCACGGATTTCAACGACCGGTCCTGGTCGTCGGCCCGCCGAGTGGGAGGTCAGTGGAAAATAGTCATAACAGAGTCAATAATATGCCATGGTTCCCAGCACCAGTAGATTAGAATAAAACTTCTACTCTTCTGGTGCATGTCTAAAGAGGCGACTAAGTGACAAGTAGGTAATGCGATCATTAGGCCTTCCTAACGCGTGGGGAGTTTAGGCCAAATCTTGCATTTACCTCTGGAAAATAAAAAAGGTTCTACTCCTGCAGTGGAGACTATAGATCTGAAGAGTTAAGAAGATTTTCTTTAAGCACTGGCTCTATAATCATAAAATTTCTATGTTCCTGCTTACACGCATAGCAAATGTGTAAGTATGTCTCCAGGCTATTGAATATAACATACGTGTCCGACGTTACTGAGGCGATCAAGTGGAAGCGACATGCGCCAGTGCATTGCAATGTCAATATAGTTACGAATTCCGAGGATACTGGCTCCCTGGAGATCCGATAGGTGTTTCTAGGGCTTGGGCTTCACAAATCGATTCTATTTGGCTTTAGTGTTAGCTGCTTTGGTGACATAATGTTCGCATTTAACATAAAACAATGCAGACCTACAGTTTAATAGAGCTTTTTTATGCAACTCAATGCTGAGTAAGTAGGTACTTTTGTTTCACGCTCGTTTCTTTTTAATACACGAGCGCTATTGCCAAAATACTTGCCCTGCAATGTATGTGTTGACACATTATAAGTTTATGTTAGCAGAGCTCTAAAGATACATACTAGAGTTCCTTTGATTCTCACGTATAACGTCAGTCTAGCATTGTCAAACTCCAAATAGCAACCGTCAACGTGCGCTATAAGGACGCTGGCTTCGAATGGTTGTCTTTGATACCTTTCATCGCAGGTCCAATAGTGTGTGAGCAGACCACGTTCCTAATTGCGATCGTTTTGAACACTGCATCTGTTCTAAACATAGCAATGGATGTTGAGTTATGATTGGGACCAAGCCCGTAGGAAATGCTCACAAGGGCGTTTGATTATAGCATGGTACCACAGACAACTGCACTGCAACGCAGATTTCGTTGGATTGTATTGCTGACAAAGTTGAGCAATCTCCATGGTTGGCAGAGAGACCGTGATCAATCAATGACATTGGTATTTATTACAATTTTTAAATTTAAAGTAATAACTTAAATTTTTTTGTAGAAGCAAAAAATTATATTCTGCTTAACATATTGAAACATCATTATGCTTTGCCCGCATGTGCAGCGTTGTGAAACCATTAGGTTTTAGCTTTAAGAAGAACGGTCATCTGTGACCCAGGCCCGACAAAAACGAGACATACCTCAGTTTTTTTGTCATGTAATAATTAGTTAAATTATATATTTTTATATTCGAAATCTATATATAACACCAAAATATTACCCTTTGTTTTTGTTCAGTCGTTATACAAAAACTAAAACAAAATGCCTATTTATCACCAAAATTGTTAAATGTATGTACCTAAATGTCTATTACAGCTGCTATGGAATGTATCTAGGTGACCTGGAGATTCAGCCGGATTATACAGGGTGGAAACGATAAGTGATCTCACTCGATTATTTCTAAACTATACAAGATATCGAAAAACTAGTTACTGATTCTGAAAGTGCTTCACGAGCACTTTCAAATGGTACCAAATAATAGGTTACAGATTATAGAAGCTGGTAACATAGAATTTTTGGATTTTGTAACTTCTCGTTTCCACCCTGTATAATCTGGCTGTATCTCCAGGTCACCTAAATACATTCCATAGCAGCTGTAATAGACATTTAGGTACCTACATACATTTACCAATTTTGGTGATAAATAGGCATTTTGTATTAGTTTTTGTATAACGCCTAAACAAAAAAAGGGTAATATTTTGGTGTTATACATAGATTTCGAATATAAAAAATATATAATTTAACTAATTAAGACATGACAAAAAAACTGAGGTACGAGTATGTCTCATTTCTGTCGGGTCTGGGTTTTTTTGTATGGGGCGTGACCGTTCTTCTTTATACGTTCAATTTTGTCAACCTGCGTGAATGCTCGTTTTAATTTTGTCAGCTTACCTCTAGGTTTATGCATAGGCACCGCGTGTACGTGGCAGAGCTAACTAAGCGACAATTTATGGTTTTTCCCCTCTCGGCTCTAGGCTAAGTTGTCTACGGTCGACCAGTCCAACACCAGCTGTCCACTTTCAAATGCGTGTTTGCTTCGTTAGATCCGAATGTTTTGCTCTTTTTGCGCGCCTACGCGTGGTTTGACGAACAGAAAAGTTGGGCTTTGTGCCTGGTAATTTTATTATACGGCTCATCGGCTCTGAAGCGAGAACACGAGAGGGTTTCGAATCGATATCTCGAATCTCGATTTTCACATTTTATCCTCGGAATACGAGTCTTTTTAAATAAAAACGATGTATTTTCGATGAAAAATTAATATACTCTTTTTCAGAGCTATTAACGTTCGTTAAAAAATAACACGGTTTAAAGCGGTGTTTTCTTTAATTTTTTCAGATAAATAATGTTGTTGTTTCGTTGCCTTTGAAGAGAAGAATTTAAATCAGTAAAATAGCTCTTTATAATATTACCTATAAAAAACAACAGTTTGCAGTTAAGAAAAAAAAACGTTGTCTGATATCGTACATACGAATTACTCTAGCCTCAGATTACAGTGTGCTTACCATGAGTTTACGTTACGTGTGCTCGCTAGCGACTGCGTAAAAAAATGACATTAATTGTATGACATATTGTGCAGCGCCCCTAGCGGCTACTTTCAAGAAACAAAATCTCCATAGAGATTTTTGACGTTTTCGCTAGCGAGCACACCTAACGTAAACTCATGGTAGGTACACTGGTCTTTGATTTATAATGACGAGAAGTTTCTCGAAATAAATGATACTTACCCCTTCCTGAACCATTCGCAGTACAGCTCTGCTGCCTTCATGTTGAGGGTTGTTCATGAGCCCCACGATGGAGTTCCTAATGAGTGGCTGTATGCTGGAGTCGTATGTCGAGAAGTCGAGCACCACGCACGCTCCAACCAAGCCCAGGACGAACGTCGCTATTTGTGATCCTATGTACTGTGAAAGAAGTTAATAAAGATGAATTTGTAGAATTACTGAGACGAAGAAAACCCAAAGATCGGTAATCCACGGATTGTATCGGAATGCTGATTCGAGATCGGCAAGTTTGATCCTTGCTGAATTGAACTTTTATGGTGAACCCTAATATTATGTTAAGTAAGGAAAAGCTAAGCTAAATAGCTTAGTTAGATTTCTTAAAAGAAATATTAGCTTTTTATATTTAGATTAATTGTTTTTCGTACTGAATTCAAAATAACAGTCACAAACAACAAATCGAGGGCAAAAACGAATTATATTAAAGATTAACGCCCCGGCTTCGCACCGGGTGATAACTAAGTGTTCCTTCCTCTTGAATCCCTCTTTTATTAAAAAAAAACACACACCAAAATCCGTTGCGTAGTTTTAAAGATCTAAGCATACATAGGGACAGAGAGCGGAATGCGACTTTGTTTTATACTATGTAGTGACTTGTCAAGACTTCAATCAAGAAGTAACTGTGGATAAAATGCGCCTAAATTAAGTTTTATTATCAGTAAAAAACTTACGGCATAAAGAAGCACAACGTTTTCCATCAATGCGGACCCGCACCCCAGGAAGGCGACCACCATGACCACCAGCGCTGCGATGAGGATGATGTAGATTCCGATGAAGTAAGGCTGCAGCTGGAGGACCGACATGAACTCGTTGAAGCCAGGCTCGATGAGGATCCATAGGCAAAGGGCGAAGATGGATAAACCGAAGAGCTGGAAAAGAAGAATGACACATTTATTATTATGTCTGAACTGTCCTAAACAAATTGACTGCCATGACAGATGTGATCGCTTCCCGGGGTAAGTAGGTAGAAAATGGACGAAGCTAACCGATAGCAAAATTATTAATTGGCACAAAAGTCACGACATAATTAAGTTTGTATCCAGTATTAATTTCGATTCGATTGCGCATTGATTTAATTTTGTGTAGAATTTTCTAATAATAATATTTGGACCAATTATGCTTGTGTTTGAAGTGTAGTTTCATAACAAAATTGAAAGTTACATTAATTACTGCATACGGTATTTTGGCACGTGAAATTGGCGCAAAACAGGACAGAAAATATAATGAAAATATAATAAATAAATGACGTTTATTTTAGCAAATTCGGACAGAGACAATACACGTATTTGCGTAGCTCTAAATGTTTTGACCATGGACGCAACAAAGCCATGTTTGTGACTGTTTACCTATGCTTTCTAGACTAGATTCTGGACTAATCTGATCATCTATATTTTGTTACAATGTTACAATACTTACGATACATAGGATTTCTACAATATAAGAACAAAACAAACAAATTCGTCCTTACTTAGAACATTCTAGAAGAGTTCGGAACGGAAGTTTTCCACTCTATTGTAGTTACATAAGGTAAGACGCAACTCGTTTCTTATATTCTGTTCAAAATGTAGAAATTCGTGTATTCATTAAAGAAAATAATTAGAATGAGGGCTCATTATAAGTTGAAGAAACATTTGTACTAAAACGGGCTTGTTTGCAATACAGATCATTTTAGTTGTTGTTCGTAGCTTTTCTCAGTAGGTAATCCTGTTTTTCGGTGAATTCCGTCTGAAGCTATAAAAGTTTGTGGCCATAAATGACCTAGACGGATATGGGGCAACGAAACCAAATTAAATAGAAAATAAATAGTGTCATGATTCTATCTGGAATAAAATACTGGTCCCATAATAACCTGACGTCCGTATTAACAAACATTACTATGAGGTCTCACAGTGCGACACACGAACCAGTCACAGAGCTCTATTCAAGCTGTGTGTTCGATTTGCTGCTTCACTTAACCGCTTGAGTCCCAGACGGCATTAATTAATGTCATAACAATTGATTATCTATTGTGTCTAGATTCGCGGGCCTTGAAGGATTAAGCAAGCATCGTTTGTGAATACGGACGTGACTCTACTGAGATAGTGGCGTTTTTAAATGAAATCATCAAAAAATAACGACGTCAGTGTGACAACATAATATGAAAAATTGGCTCTTTGTTAAAGAACTCTTAATAGTTTTAACTAAGCAAGTACACTATCCTTAATAATGTGATCTGCACCTAATATTTCATTATTAGGCCCACAGTTTTATTTTGTTCGTTACTCCAACAGTTTTAGTACACTCGACGATACGAATTATGTTTTTCGTAGTTTTAAACGGGTTGTAAATCTTTTCGGAATCATAAAACTTTGGCACTAAAAACAAATTGAACCGCAAAGTTTGTGGAAAATGAACCATAGACCGACATGGCCAATTATCGTTTAGTTGGCAAACTGCATCGAGTCAGGAGGTACAGTTGGATTATGGAAATGTTATTTAGCTGACAGTAAACGTTTTGTTGGGATATTTTTATAGATGTGTGTGTTTTTCAGAATTTTAGTACCTACTTAAATCGTTCATATATTTACAAATTACTTTGTACTAGATATGAGTGAAATAATAACAGTAATATTGACGTTAAGTCTAAAATTGAAAATAACCTATCCATAACTGAAATAAATAGCAACTCCATAACTTAAACGTTCAATTAATACTAACGTCCCATTTTACTATGCCGATCCGAAGAATTCCGATAGTAAAACTATTTCTATGATGAAAACAGGAGTAACAGTGATGCTCGGATCTAAAAGTTTTATAATCTCATTAATGTTAAGAGTGCCGTAAGTTTTGTCACAGTCGAACAGAAAACAGTAAGGTCATTTATTTGATAGTAACTTAAAGACCCTGCCTGCGTGATCGAATCAGAAATGAGGAGATTTGCAGGAGAACCAAAGTGACTGACATAGCTCGCAGAATTGCTAAAATCAAGAAAAGTTCTCGAGTCGCGACCACGGGCTGGAAGACGTACCGCGGGCTGACCTCCTACTAGGTGGACCGACGATCTGGTAAAGGTCGCGGGAGGAACCTGGATGCGGGCAGCGCAGGACCGTTTATTATGGGAGGCCTTTGTCCAGCAGTGGATGTCATTTGGCTGAAACGAACAAACTTATAGACGTCCTGTTATGAGGTGCCCAATGCACAAAATATGTGGTATAGAGAGAGTATTCGGTATAATTATGTTTTGATGTTTGTATGGTTACAAACATCAAATCTTTGTAAATGCTTTCAACAAAGTGAAGTATTTTCCGCAGTATCGTAGCCGAATACTTACTATTAATTGAGTATTACTGTGTTGAAACTTACTGGTTGACAACAAAATCGTAATAAAAATAAACTTGTGACAGTGTTTTATTTTAATGAATGAAGGTAGGAAAAATTACTTATAGTTTTGATTTAATAAATGAAATTTTACGTTTACTAAAGCGATTGAGTTTCTTTTGTTTTATAATCTATTGTCCGGTTGGTGACAAACATTAAGGCTGAGTTGCACCACCTAACTTTGACCGTAACTATAACGATAAATCGGTGCTTTTTGTAAGAACTTTGAAAGATTTTTGGAGTTTGTCAAAGTTAAAATGAGATGGTCCATCCAGCCTAATTAAATAATGTTCTGTATTTTTGTCTCGAGCCTCTCACCTTAGTTAAGTTATTCTACCATTTAAATTTGTATTGTGGTCCTATTTGGGGAGAAATGAGCTGTCCTGGGATCAACGGCTCCTTATAATGGTTTTGTTTTTGCCGTCCTGCCCAAGATAAAAGTAAAGGCCGCGATATATCCATGCAAGGTAATGTAGGTATAGGGTGATCCCTTTTTCTGTTTGTTGTTCGGGCCAAAGTTAATGTCAATAAGTGGACTATCAAATGAAGGGATGCTAGCAATAAATACAATATTATGAGACATAAAAGTAGTAGTTAAGAGCCTAAGGCTGGGTTGCACTGTCTTACTTTAACTTTAACAAAAGTTAAAAGCCTATCAAACTCCATACAAAAAACACCGGTCATAACCGGTTATAGCCACGGTAAAATAAGGTGGTGCAACTCAGCCTTAGTAGTTTTACGTTTAAGTAATTAAATGAGAGACTTAAAAAGTGCAATATTGTTTGTTATGTTTTGAATCTATGGTACTTAATACAATGAAATTAAGGACTATATATATGAGGTTGTTTCTATGTACTGGATGTAAAAAGTTAAATTATATTTTTGGAATTATTATGTTCATCTTAATGCAATGAAATTAAGGACTATAATATGAGGTTGTTTCTATGTACTGGATGTAAAAAGTAAAATTATATTTTTGGAATTATTATACTCATCCTGTATAGATCATGACAAATTATAGGACATCTATTCAGGGGCAAACTTCCGTTTCTTATTCAAACTTTAACAATATTTAACCTTTCATGTCCGTACTTCTTCGAAATAGACTTTTGTTGGCTCGGGGCCTCTGAGCAATGTGCCCAATGTGTGTACTTTCTGGAGTGTTTAGCAAATGAAATTGGTGCATGCGAAAGTTTGGTAAAGTTGCCCGTATACCTGCCAATGTGCCACTTACAGAATGAAACGGGGACGCGGCTTTTGGCATAACAAATACGAATTATGTTGAGTGTGCTTGTGGTAGGACATCTGTTAGATTGGGAGAATTATTTGGGAACTTTTACTAATTTCTTAGCGCTTAGAGTGAATTCGTAGATATATTTTAGGTTTAGCAAGCTGCTGGCTTGAAAGTTAGTTGCTAGAATCTACTAGTGACATTGGTGATAGGTATTCGTAGAAAAGACGTCTTATCTTTTATTTTGAATCGATTTGATCGCTATTGAGACTATTGTAGTATTTATGATTTTGCAATTAGACTGTTTTGCTAAATCATTATACAAATAACAATGATCATACGTAGAAAGTACCTACTATCTAGAAGATACATTACTTTACGCACTGTTGCTCTAATTATGCTCGATACAATTGAATAAAACAATAAAATATGAGTGATTTACCTCCCGAAATGGACGCCAAATAGTCTCGCGAAAGCTTTCATTCCATCGATATTTATTCCCACGACAATCGGAGCATATCTGGCGTCGTTATGTTTTGCAAAAACGTTCGAGACAACAACTCTGTAATCCATTACTGTTTCGCCAAATGACGCGGAAAGTTGACTTGTGCGGTCAGCTCCGGTCCATTTGCCAGGCCATTCTGAACCTTATTGTCTCGGCTTAAGAGTGGAAGGTGATTCGGGGCGTTGGAAAAATCATATAATGCCCCGTCCAGGCCGCTGGGACCCATTAATGCTTGGCTACACCCTGATACACGCTCTCATGATGATGAATGGTGCTCTGCGAACGATGTGGACTAACTACTGAATTTACAAAAACCATTCTGTGTCAAACCGCAAATCGGTTGTTTTGGAAACGGAAAGAGCTGGGTTCAGTAGCTTCACTTTATACTCATGCATTTACCAAAAATGAACTCCAAATTTTCCAAAAATAAGACCGTAGCATTAATAAATATTTCCTATAAGCAAAATCGAATACAAAAATTGATCATATCGATAAAGTTTTGTTTTTTTTTTTGCGTCAGGTAGTGCTCTACATGATTTCATAAGACAGTGAAATATCATGACACTAATACAAGACTTGTCTATTATACTTCGTATCTCTCCCGAAGATGATTACGTTTTACATGCAGCAGTACCTGGGATGATGCCGTCCTTATCACACTTTTAGAGAATATTTATTTAAAAATATGAGTTTTAAATATAATAAAGTACGTGTTTTGACTCCTCAGCACCGTAGTACATTCCGCGGTCCGCCATATTTCTTGTCATTACTTGTGTTGGTGTTCGTCCGACTCACACGTACTTTTTCAATAAAAATAACTTAGCGTAAAAATGGGTAAAAGGAAACGATCAAGTAATGGTGATAATAGTGATATGGTGAAAAGTTTGTTAAGAAACCTCGTATGTACATAGACAACGACAAATTATAGTTTTATCTGATGATGATGAACCAGAAAAAACATCGTTGTCTCCATCGTGCAGTCACTGCAGATTTGCAGACATACATACATATTTAAAACAATCTGGTAAGTTGTGAATCGTGTATCTTGAAATTGTTATGAAATAATGTGAATAATTTCTATTTTTTGTATTAAAAATGAATATTTTCAACTACCCTCCGTGGTAATACTTTGTGTCCCGACTTAATCGTGTGTGGATACTAAACTACACGTACAAAAATCGTGTTATACAAAATACATAAACATCCCGTCTACAACTCATCAGACTTTAAACGCAAGGGGGGCATTGTGAGCGGCAGCCGCTGAGTAGTGAGTGAACCCCGGCCAGCCCAGCAGCCGCCGGCTCCGCCGCCGCCGCCTGCGCCGCGGGGCCGTCTCCGGTTAACCCGAGACCCAACTATCATCAACCGAATCGGAGATGATAATTTTATTCAGCAGATAGGCACCAAGGTGCTAGTAACTGGTAGACTTAAATACTACTAAAATAAATGGCTTACCTAACATAACAAAATTAAATGATACTACTATTTTGCAGTCCTATTTTGTCCTGGATCAGGGTTATGAAATTCCGTTTTAAACTTAACCATGCCAGGTTGGAGTACCCCAATGTAGGTCACATACTACACCTGAGGGGAGTAGTAGGTATATTCGACAACTGTACAAAAGCCAAATTGTAGACTTAGATTTATTCTAAATTTAAAGGAATTAAATAAATTCATTAATATGAACTATTTTAAAATGCAATACTACCACTGACTTTACATAATTAATTTTATAACAATACATTTTACTATGTGAAAACCTTAGGTTTGAAATACTCCTATATTTTATTACCAATTGCTGAAAATGGATGAATTTGGCTTCGTTTGTCATGGAACTCCAAGCACTTTAATATTCAGTTGTTTGAATTTCTTCGTGATCGATCGTTTTTGTCTTACATCCGCATGGTGCCTTTTGTATTTACAAAATTATTGAAAGCAGTTTTACACTTTTTGCAATCACTCGGCCATCTATCTGTACCAATACCTGTACCAATTTTTATGTATTGGAACGGTCAGAATGCTGGAATAATATTCAAACAACGGGAGATTTATAAGAGCAACTAGGGTAGGAGGACAAAAGATTTTTTATCTAATCAAAATAATAATGTTACCTACATTTCAAAAAGGATGATGGGCACTTTTCTATGGAATCTGGGCGTAAAACCAACAGAAATGTAACTATTATTATTTGTTAGGACTTAATATCAGAAATATATTTTCATATAAATAACTACCAAAAACTCCCGGGTTTGCTTGGAAATTGACGTAATATGTAATGGTAATGGATGCTTTATTACGCAAACAAAAAATATTATTAATTAATATACTTATCTACTTACATTTTAAATACATTAAGTTATTTATCCATTATTATGTCCAACAGTTCAGGAGTGGGGCCAACAAATGGTTTATTTAAACCATGTTCTACATTATAAGCGTAGGACCATATCTAGGTACCATTTAGAGAAATGACATGAACACAGTCATGTTTAACTGGGTTTTCTACCAGTTAAGTTGTTGTGTTGTCGCAAAAACGATCACGGATCGATTATTAATCGAATTGCCAAAAAACGA
>NW_021130764.1:0-14369 GCF_004193835.3 Ostrinia furnacalis | reverse complement strand
TAATTATTAAAAGCAAAGTAGAAAGAAGAAAATAATAATGCTTACTTCAAGGCTTTTTTGGTCGTAGGCATCTGTCGCCCTGCTTTCGCTCTATTTTCGAGTATTTGTCTGCAAGAAGTTTGGGTAACGAGGTTAGAGGTAGGTACTTTTTAGAAGTGCATCATTCATATCCATGCTCAGATGAATCACAATTTATTTGTTACATTTAATGGTCAGCGAGACCATTGCCTCTACATTCTTAGGGCCCACCTTTTAGAAGAAGATAGAATGTTCCCATCCCCTAATGGCCCTAGCAGTCATGAGCGTAGTCTTCACGAACTGAGAGGGGTATTCTGGTTCAGTTTCCGTGTCAAGACTAAGACCCAGGACATTCACTCTCTGGTGGTGCTTTGGTGTTTGTATAACCGAATAACTGCTAAAATCGTCACATGACTGTAATGGTTGGCAACACTGCGGTGGCCATATTAATAACAATGCTGATGTTATTATTAAAAATTGGGGTTTTATTCTTCTTATTTCTTACACCACAACTTGTACAACAATGTCTGTCTTTCGCTTTTGGTTTTCCATTCAATATGGCCGCCGCAGTGTTGCCAACCATTACAATGACATTATCTTGTAAACTTAGCCTTACTTGAGCAGCTTCACGCTGATCTGAGCGCTGGGCAGGCGCGCCTCCACGGGGTTGGTGATGACGAGCACGGCGTCCTCGTCGAGCAGCGAGCTGGATGTGGTGTTGTCGGCCTCCTCGTACATCTCGTCCGAGTCGATGTCGTAGTAGAACTCGTTGGGGTGGTTCTGTGAAGAGAATAGTGGAGAGAAGATATTGGAAAGAAATTGTAGTGTTTGTATCTACGTAGGCTGTCTCACGCTCACAAGTGAAAGGCAGTCACGTGATATCGTTGTGAGTGAAACGAGTCAGTCGTACGGCAGACGCCGGCGAGGGCAGACGTGCCGCAGTGAGACGCTTGGTGTGACGGTGAGCCAGTGAATAGTGCACATTTAGGTACATTACCAAAATGAATGGAGGATTAACATTTTGTTTGAGAGGAGTTTGATGTGCTCCTGAGAACATACGCCACGAATGGAAAGTTGTGTGTATGTACCTTACCTTCCTATCAACCTAGGCTCTCATGCTGGCATCTCGCTTTGTTGAGAGTCTCTTGGAACGGAACCAACTATCCTGGCTAGGCGACCTGTAGGTACATTCTTTCTTGGCTCCGCCCCAGGCTACGACTCAATGGTAGCAGCATAACTTCAAGAGGTCAGTGGAAAAATACTTTAAATGAACCTTCATTAACCAATCATACCTTGCTCAAGCTAGGGAAAAACTTGTAGCTTTGCGCCTTGCTTATGAACCGCCTGGTCATCGGCTGCAGCATGCGCCGCAGCGCGCGCCGCGCTGGCGCCGTTTGCTGGCTCTGCCTCATGAGCGTCAGCAGACGTAGCACGGAGTTGAAGTCCCATTCGGATGAGTCCACGAAGCCTGGCTCTTTCTGCACTATGGATGCTAGAGAAATACCATTAAATACACCAGTCAAAATATCCGTGGTCCGTATAGTGATCGTTAGCGACCCTTAGAAATCGATTACTGTTCTACAGTAAGTAGGTGAAAAAAAATTAAGATACTTAAAGATGAATTAATTATTTTCTTAAAATAAGGATCCTTATATCTATCTCATTTATTTCACTTTTTGTTGTTTGCCTTAATGGTTTACTGAAATAAGTTAGTTCTTCCATAACAGGTGACTTAGATAAGGTCATAGCTCACTTATCAACCCGGAAAAAGATCAACACTGTATCGTGTTTTACCACGCCGTCAACCAAGATGAAGAGTTTACGTTACGGTTCGCGTAAGTGTACTGAAGAATACTGACCGCCTCGAGTTGATACGGTTACAGCCCATTTCCGGATTGATAAGTTTGCTTCGTCCTATAAATCGACGGTTACCTTTAATCTTAATCGGAGCCACCTCGTTGAGCTCATCCAGGAACTTAGTCTTGTGGTACTGCACCAGCCGACCGAGCCAGCCTGTCTGGAACCAGGTGCTCCCAACCGCCGTCAGGCTCACGCAGAGACATGTAAAAGTCTAGGAACGTAGAGAGGGCCGTAAACGTAGTTACCTACAATCCGGTCAAGCTGGCAGCCGTGACGTCACATCGACGCTTTGGCACAAACGTGACGAACGCAGAAATGTATGTGCGGGTGAGTGCGAGGTGCGCAAATAATTTGACTGGGTTGTACAAGGGGGTTGAAAATGTCCCGAATTTACTTAGGAAAACGGACTGTACGAATACCTATCACAGAATAGTACTAATGCAGTCATCTAAACCATGTAGCGATAGTTACAGTACAGTAACAGTACGGCTAGCACGAAAAACTTTAGAGTTCAAATCGTTTGCGTACTCGAATCGCCATCAAAAGATTTAGTAAGAAAACTATAAACAGCGCCCTTGTGAACGTGTCGTAAAGTGAACTTAGTATGAGATGTGGTTGCACGAAACTTATTTTGAGAATCAAAATTGTCACGTTATCGTTTAATTCGAAGGTTGAGGTTCGAATTTTATCGAATACGCAAACGATTCGAAGACGAAAGTTGTTCATGATAGAGGTACCGAAACAAGATAGATTGTGAACGATGGCCCTGGGTGCCCTGACTAAAATACAACGTAATTGACAACGTCATTTGAGAGAAAATAATTCAAGATTTAAACTTACCAATAAATTATTCATTTTACTTAAACCTTAACATTGAGATATAAAAGCTATTTATCTATGAAACACAGAAATAATAATGCTTTAATATCACCCATTTTAATTACATGCAATAATAAATAATAAGTACCCATTTTAATGACACGTTATCAATGTAATTTTCTGCGTATTAACAAATTAAATTACATTTTTGTAAAAGTAGTAAGTATTGTATAATTTAGCAGTATAAGTATTGGGTTAGGTTTCCTCTATGCGTTAGGTAGGCTGGCAGTGGGCAGCGCAGCGCCACAATACAAACATAAACATCAATAAAATAAAATGTAATCATTTAAATAAACTGTTCATAAAAATGTATGTCGCGGTAGCGCAGCCATGCCTTTTTTGAGCAAAATATTGTATTGAAGACTGAGGATGCTTCATTGGCAACGAAACGGTGTAGAGTTTAGAGCAGTTACAAAACGCAAGCAACGTCAAAAAATTTGACATTGACATTTCCCGCAGGGGACGTATGTATTACTTTTCTCTATGGGGGACGTGGTCGGTCGGATCGACGGATTTTGCTGAAATTAATTCGAAATCAATTAATTTTGTTAAAATTTTATCACAAAGGTGTTTTTATTTAAAATTTTAATAGCTTTCTAATATTTGACAATCAATCAGTGTAGTGTAAGAGTTACAAATGACGTGAAATTATAGTTTCGAATTCATCTAAGTACTCAGATGTAAACAAAGAGATTTTTATGCGAAAAAATGCGATTAGAGATTAGTACAACTAGTGGGCGTTAATGAGTAGCCTTTTAGTAGGGTTTGTTAAGCATTTTCGACGAAAAAAGCGAGTCAAAATGAGTGGAGTGAGTCGCGATGCGCCCGTGGGGGTCCAGTGTCTTCAGAGCCTGAGTGGTTCCCTATTCCCTCGCCTTCAGTTCAACAGGCTACTATTGTAAGTTTTTTTTAAATTATTTTTTTTAATTGCGGCCAAGGCTATGGCATTCACGCTTGAGATGAATCATTGAATTTATGCATGAATTAATTGCAAACAACATTTGTTTGTAATTACTTTACAATAAAGCCTTGTGCATTTACTGAGTTATCACCAAGTTACAATATTGTTAGTCACCATTATCAAGGTTATCGTTGGCCAATTACACTGGTCAACAAAATTTTAACTTTTTCTTGCCACACGGACTTTTTTGACATTTTTTACTTTAATTGGTGATTGTAAGAAAAAATAAACTGTTAAAAAAAATTTGCTAGACAAGGATTTTATTCTATTGAGTAATTTAAAATGTTAGGAAAAAACACAGATCTCGTAAATAAAGTTATTTTTTTTTATAAATGACTTAATAATCTAAGATTTTCGTAAATATTTAGCTTCTGGTAGGTCCCTTTTAACTGTCCAGCAGTAATCTATTAACATATTTGGGCTCCATTTGCCCTGGTACCGCATTTCCATATTAGAAATGTCCTGATAGAATCTCTCACCGTGCTCGTCTCTGTCAGCCCCTAAATTGTCAGAAAAAGATCCAGGTGCGAGTCTAAAAAATGGATCTTAAGTGGCATGTTGCAACCCAATGCTTGATATGACAATAATAGCTCGCTAACCAACTCTCTGTAGCTGTCACTCTTGTGGTTACCCAAAAAATTGCAACAACGTTTTTAAAAGCCTTCCATGTAGATTTTTTTAAATTGCTTAATTTTTCTTCAAATCTTGAATCTTTTATTAACTTTCTAATTTAAGGGCCAACAAAAATATCTTTGCATCACTTATTTTAAGGACAACACATTGACCTGAAGTGGACGGTTGTGAATTGTCGTTCTCAACAGATGTAGTTGCAACTGGTATTCGTTCTGCCAATTTTTTAAAATGAGAGACTGGTCTTATAGCTGAAGGTAAAGTTATGGGTAAATAACTGTGTTTTTTTTCTTGTAATTTATACCTTTTATGTCAGTGAGACAAAAATAGCAATGAGAAACGTGATCTCGCTGTTCAGTCCATATCATGGGTCCAGCAAACGGCATAGGTCGTGCAGCTTTGTTCCAGACATGAGAGGACGTTAGGCAACAGATATGAGGGCCCAGGATTTGTCATGATGGGCGACAGAAAAACCAAAACATTGATGATAACACTCCAACACAAGATTCGTAAAATTTCGTCGTTGTTTTTTTAATATAAGTTCTCCGCAGACATAACAAAAAGAGTTAGGATCATTATTATACTTCCACTACATGTTCACAGGGTTAATAAATCCAAAAAAGTGTTCAACTTCAACGACAAATATTTCTATAACGATTTACTTGTAAGCATTTCTGTTAATTTACTGCCGTAGTACTAGTTATGAGTATTACCGTATCACAACAAATATGAGGCTAATTGACATATGGCAACTGTGTTTTAATAATGCGGGTAGATTGATAAAACAAAATTAGCTATCAAAGTTCGTGTGGCAAAACTAGTGTTGACCAGTGTTATTAAGTCTAATTAAAATTAATAGAAATTAAGTCAAAATAGGTACCTAATTTAAATATTTT
This sequence comes from Ostrinia furnacalis, assembly GCF_004193835.3. Lineage (NCBI taxonomy): Eukaryota > Metazoa > Arthropoda > Insecta > Lepidoptera > Crambidae > Ostrinia > Ostrinia furnacalis. The sequence continues at coordinate 9,125 of NW_021130764.1, read as the reverse complement.
ATTTAAATTTTAGTTTTAAATACTTTTACTACAACTACTACTAATTTTATCATTCTAATATGTGAGCTATTTTCGAGCATAACTCTAGAATAGTAACATACATAAAAGAGAAAGTATCTATTGAAAAGTAAAGGTCAAAAGTTAAGATTTCTACAAACACTACGTACAGCTAAAAGCAAACATAAAAGGTGAAAGAATCACTAAAAGGTGGTAGATTATTAAGTGACCCTTATGGTAACACATAACAGGAACTTTGTTTTCATAGGGCTCACTTAAAAATTAGGGATTGATGGTGAAAACGAGCGTTAGTCTGTATTTTATATCAAAACAAAAGCTTTTTGAGTCAGCAGATAGCTGATAATACAAGACAACAACAATAACAACGTACGAGAAAGTAAACATTTGCAGATTTAGGTTCTCGTATAATAAAAATTGTGCAAACAGAATTCACTGCTGTTTAATTAAGTTTGTGGACATGATATTATAATTTCAGCTTCTTATCAAACTCGTTTCCGTTTATTTTTACTATCACATACGAATCATGCTATCATGTAGGTACGTCTGATATTATCTTAACAATGCTATTTATTGTTTTACTTTTATAAATTGACTCATAATTACATTACAACAAACATACAAAATATGTAATACATTTTAAACTTGTATGAAATACACATACCTAGTTACAGAGCTGTTAGCAAATGTCTGTCTAACATATAGTGCAGAATATTTAAGAACTAGACATTTAACTAGAAATAGCTAATTTCTTATCAGTGATGTCATTCAATTTGTTTTTACTGTATGGCAAAAGCATAATGAATGTGGATTTTAATTGATTTTCACACGCCGCGTGCGTAAACTCAAAAAGTACTAAACTGATTGTCATTAGGTTTTTAAGAACAAAGTAAATCACGAGAAAGATGAAGAAATGCGTAGGATATTTTTTTTATCCCGGTTTTTGAAACGATAAGAATAACTGTGATAAACCGATATTCAAGCACGTGAAGCCGCGGGCGCAAGCTAGAATCAAAAGAAACGCATCAAATACATTAATTTACCACTTATTGTATTAGAAAAGATACGGGTCCCATAAAAGAACGACGCTATAAATTCGGCGGCATAATGTCATCAGTGCAAAGGCCTTTCTCCCCTACAAACAAAGGTCATACAGATGAATTTCGTTCACAACAATGTCATACAATCAGTGTTGTTGCAGAATAGCATTCATTTCAAGCATGATAAGACTCAAATTTCGCTTAGCTGGATGTACACTCAGCGTCATATAGTTCGTTTGTAACACCCAAAGTGATGATCGTTGGGACAGAAAAGTTCTAGAGTGGCGACCACGGGCCGGTAGACGTAGTGTGGGCAGGCCCCCCACTAGGTGGACCGACGATCTGGTGAAGGTCGCGGGAGGTGCCTGGATGCGGACGGCGCAGGACCGGTCGTTGAGGAAATCCTTGGAGGAGGCTTTTGTCCAGCAGTGGACGTCATTTGGCTGAGACGAACGAACAAACCCAAGTCACGAACTTCTTCTCTTCGTGTCGACAACAAACCTACACAGTGTCAGCCCAAAACTCCGCCACAAGAGTGGCGTTGTCAGCAGCACTCATCAAATCCTCCTGAGTGCAGTTGTAGGGCACTCAGGGCACGACATCAGAGCCCCGATTACGGTAATTTTTAACGTTTCCAATCCAGACGCGCTTCATCGATTCTGCGATACGATTGGTCAAAACAGCTGACGTACGCTGTTTTGATCATTACGCTGACCTTAATCGGGGCTCAGGTGCTTCATCGACTGGGGAACAAAACCGAACTATTTGATGCTGACTGTACCTTAATGTTATTGCACCGTGACTCGTGCGGGTCGTGATTCGTTGAACTGAATGATTCAGAGATCAATTTACAGTCAATATCAATTGAAACATTGTTATTGATCAAATTATAGTGTGTTCTTGTTACGTCGACATAAAACCATACAAAGAAGGGTCGCCCATCTCAGCCCCGATTCGAACCCGCGACCTCCTCTGGGGTCCAATACGAACCACTACAGGTATTATGCATGAAGGTATCTTTTATTTTTTCGGGGACAAATGCATTGAATTGCATATAGGGTTGCCAGGCGTCCGGATAAAGTCGGACATAGTTAGGCTTTTTGATTGGATAACGCGCCAGGCCGAGCGTTATCCAATCAAAAAATTATGAAGCGCAGATCAAGACTTTGGGCAACCGATGATTATATTACTCACTCATGAGCTATGACACTAATGTTACACGTCCGGCTTTTAGGGTAAAATGTCCGGCCAAATGAAGTAAGACAGAGTCCGGCTTTTGTGTTTTTGGACCTGGCAACCCTAATTGCATACCTACCCTGCGGGGACAGGGTTACATCATTGTGTTCGCAATCAAATAAACGCCAAAACGAAGTACTTGAGTGTACCAACAAGAAGCAGTAGAGACTAAAGAACGTTTGATTTGATTTGTATTATCGTCCCCAGGTACCAATCATGCGTGCTGATGCTGACATTCTTCACGTACATGACGTACCACCTCACCCGCAAGCCGATCTCCGTCGTCAAGAGTGTTCTGCACCGCAACTGCAGTGGGTTCGTGCCACCGCCAGGAGTCGACCCGGCGGATGACAACTGGTGCGACTGGCCGCCCTTTAGTAAGTTTATTCGTTCATTCTTCCTACGTGATGTGCAAGCTTTGGTCGTTCATTCTTCCCACCTGACGCCTAATTCCCACCTGACGCGCAAGCTTTGTTCGTTCATTCTTCCCACCTGATGCGCATACCTCGTTGGTTCATTCTTCTTCCTACCTAACGCGCAAGTCTCGTTCGTTCGTTCATTCTTCCCACTTCACGAGCAAGCCTCGGTCGTTAATTCTTCCCACCTGTCGCGCAAGCCTCGTTCATTCATTCTTACCACCTGTCGCGCAAGCCTCGTTCGTTCAATCTTCCCACCTAATGTACAAGCCTTGGTTGTTCATTCTTCCCACCTGAGTCCTGACGCCCAAGACTCGTTCATTCGTTCATTATTCCCATCTGACGAGCAAGCCTTGTTCGTTCATTCTTCCTACCTGATTTGCAAGCATTGTTAGTTCATTCTTCCCACCTGACCATCTCCGTGGTCAAGAGTGTTCTGCACCGCAACTGCAGTGGGTTCGTGCCTCCGCCGGGAGTCGATCCTGCGGATGGCAATTGGTGCGACTAGCCGCCTTTCAGTGAGTTAATTAATATCTTATTTAAGTTTCATCGAAATCCGTTTAGTAGTTTTTGCGTGAAAGAGTAATAAACATCTGTCCATACTCACCACATCTTTAAACGTACATAAAACACACCATTTACAATTCAACAACAGCTGGACAGATTTTGATGAGATTGGATATCTCTATACCGCTAATAACTGATACCCTGGATTAACATAAAGGCGACTTTTTACCCGGCTACCTAAAAAAGGGGGGTTGTGTTTTAAGATACTTTATGGTTTTTTTTTGTCGGACGTTTGGTGTAGTGGTTTAAAACGGACTACTATTCCGGAGGTTGCGGGTTCGATTCCCGCACAGTACAAACATTTGTGTGCATGAACATATTTGTTTGTATTGGACTGGGTGTTTTCTATGTATACTATATGTATGTATTTCCATAAAAAAAGTATTTAAGTATGTTTATATCCGTTGTCTAGTACCCATAGTACAAGCTTTGCTTAGTTTGGGACTAGAAGCGCAGTGTAAAATGTTCAAGGATATTTATTTATTATTATTTATTTATTTTACACCGCCATTTTCAGTAATCATCATGAAAATGAAAAATGAAAATGTTTTATTTTATAAATAAAGTTGATCATCACACACATGTCACAAACAAATTCAAACAATTAACTTGTATTTAAAAGGAATTTTCTTCTAAGTTTTTTTAAGAGTGACGCAAGTTTGTCAACCAATTCACAGGAGTTTAAGTAAGATGAGATTGATGTCCTGGCTGGGGTCATTTTGACCAATACCAGTTAGGGTCCAAAAAGGGGAGTCAAATTTGCTACATCAGTGGGGTGAAGTGACATCACTTCGCAGTCCTGTTACAACGTGCCGGTTACAACTTTGATCCACCGCAAGGGCATCCCCATCCGATCAGCCACAAGTGGTTTCACCTCTTGATTAGGATTGAGGGAGTGTTCTCACCTCGTTCCTACCTCCTCAGCGCGCGAGCAAGCCGGGGCTAACATACTCACAGCGCGGTAGGGGAGAATCAGGGCAGCTCCCCCCCATCACTGCACTACTGTGTAGCAACGGACTCCCGATGGAACTTGAAATCTAGTTTTATATATACTTAGCGGGACCAAAAACTTCGTCACCGCGATTCAGGATTCGTGTGAGAAAGAATTAATGTGCGAGTTAGAAAAAAGTCCTTGTGCTTTTATTTTGGTTTTGCTGTGTATTACAAACACCCTGGGCGTCGTGGCTATTATTTAAAATTTGCAATTTATTATTAACATTGATAAATCGTAATTAATAAAGATTATTTTCATTAGATGTAACGTTTTTAGGGCGCGGTAAAGGGAACAACGCCATCGCTTGGCAACCTAAGGAAACTAACTAATAATGCGAATTTTACAATGCTTTTTTTTACGTCGATAAAATTACTCACTTTAACTTAATTTTTCGAAACAAAAAATATATAATATTTATTTTATTGTGTTTGTACAATAAAACAATGTATTTGAATGTATTTATAGATAAGTAGTAATTAAATATTTAAATAAATAAATATCCTTGGACATTGTACACTGCGCCATCTAGTCCTAACTATGCAAAACTTGCAAAGAGTACCCAGACAACAGATAATAAACAAACATACATAAATACTTTTTATGTAAAAACACCAAGATCAATGCAAAAACATAAGTTCATTCATAAACTTACAAATGTTTGTATTGTTCGGGGATCGAACCCGCGACCTCATGTACGCAAATCACACCTAACACTCAGCATCGCAGTCCAGCTATCGGTCGGTATTCCTAGGTAAAAATTAATTCAAATTCAAATAATTGATTTATAATTGATTGCTATTTGGGACATGTTAAGTGCCCTGGAAAGGGGCTACGTATTGAATAAACTATTTGATTTGATTTGACAGTGTTTATAACATAAAATAATATTGTTTATTATTTGTTCACAGACACGACAGACGCGAACACACTGCTAGGCGCTCTGGACTCAGCATTCTTGTTCTCCTATGCGGGCGCCATGTTTGTTTCTGGTAAGTAATGTAATGTTACACTGTTTTGTTACAATGTTACAATACACAATTCACTTTGACACGGAAACATCGATTTGACTTGAACCGAGAGACGCGGGCGAACCCCGCCGCCGCTCGACTATTGTGGTGAGCGATGAGCCCATTCATGACACAAGCATATTTAGCTTAGTACGAGGGGCTAACTTGGCTTCAAAATAAAACAATATTTAGTCCAATCATTACAGAATCAAGGCTGTTAAATTGAATCGAGTTTTGAGCATTTTTTTTTAATGCTAGACAAGGTAGCAGGTATTTGACCTCAATCGCACCTGATGTTAATGTTGGAAAGTTAGAAACTTTTTGGTTAAACGCAAGCATATTTGAATATTTGAATTTGGCACTCCGCTGTCAATGTAAGGTTTCCAGACTTCTGGATCAATCACTCGATCTCATGTAGTCTCTGTGTGCTGTATGTTCTAAAATAAATCCGTGGTAATCTTCGTGGTCTTTTCCTTCTTACGCTCCAAACTCCAACATGGTAGCAGAGCGTAGTTACAAGAAGTGAAAAGCGCTCATATTTCCGCGAGATTGGTCATACATCGCGCACTTGGAATTATTACCGTACCGGAAGCAGCGAACGGTATTCAAGATGGCTTCGATGGGATTCGGTCAGAATTGCATTGAGAGACTAAAGGGGGCAGAAAATTACTCCACGTGGAAGTTCTCGATGCGAATGGTGCTAATCCATGAAGAGTTGTGGGACTGCGTAGAAGCGGTGGCCGACGAGGACAACAAGAAGAAGGATGATAAGGCCTTAGCGCGCATCGCGCTGTCCGTGGCGCCGACCATAATCCCGCATATACGCACTGCCAAAAGTGCCCACGAAGCGTGGACAATACTACAGAAAACGTATGAGGGACGTGGTCTGAGCAGGAGATTGGGCTTGCTGCGGAGTCTCTTCAATACGAAATTATCGGAGTGTAGCTCAATGGAAGNCTCGTATCGTAGTTTATTCAAAAATATGCCTACATTTTAATCGACTTGCACTTACAGGTTTAAGATTTAGGATTATCTGTGATTTAGGTTTAGGTTTTTTGTTGCATTCGTTTGCGCGTCACTCGCGATAATAATAGCACCTACCTATTTATTTACGAGTAATAATACCGTGCTGGCACAAAATATACCTAGGTAGCAAAATATTATTTACTTATTTAATTATTATTTTACTAATGTTTTATTCCTTCTCTCTCTCTATTTATCGTCGCCGAACACGTAGAATTTCGTCCAATGACACCATGCTACCCATCCTTATCACTCGCGCGTAATTGTATTGCTGTCGCGCTCGCTCACTTACTGTGACGGCCCGTCCCCGTCGTACGGGCTCGGCGACCGGACTATAGCATCATTTTCGATTCACTTACACGTGCTGCGTGAATGGCTGGCATGCATACCTACTAAGTATATTGACGTTACTGGGATCGGGAGTAGCCCCAATGGATGGGTACCTGCCTACCAAGCTTGTTTTCATTTAGCGCGCGACACTGGTCTTTTTAAATAAGTAGGTAGATAAGATTAATAATTCCTAAATTAATCGTGTGCGTTACATCAGCGACATGGTGACCCTGGTCGGGATGTGCTTATGTGGAGGGGTTGGTGCCTTGTAGAGGTGGGCGCCGCTAAAAAATTGGTCGGCGGCGGCGCGCCGATTTTTTTACTTCGGCGGCGGCGGCGTCGGCGGCGTGACCTTGTTTGACCTTTATTCATTAGGTATTTTTTTTAAATCGGCTTTTTTAGTATCTTTCACCAAGACAAATCAGGTGGATTGCAGTTGGTTGGGGTTTGACACGATAGAGCCACTGGCGCAATGGTTTACCCTAGCAAATTAGCTCATTTGATCATAGATACTTTGATATTTGAATAGCGGGCTTGGCTGAGATCAGGTTTTCGTGTATTTCCTAAAGGCCAGCGTACCAATGTGCCGATAAAAGTACCCTTAACATGTATTTTTGAACTCTTTGGAGGCACATAGTTAATGTTGGATTAGCTGACTGTCGGTCGAATATATGTTCAGATCTGTTTTATTTATATTAATATGGTCTTTCCGTGTCATCCTACGGTCCAGGTTTTTAATGCAGGTTTATTGCAGCAATGTGTCGAGGTCTAGATTGGCCAGGAGATAAGTTTCACGTCTTAAATGATAACATGGTGAGACTTCGGGGCTTGCTTACATGCGCCACTTGGTCAGCCAAGCATTAGTGGCATTTAGCTGACTTTGCAACAGTCTATTCGCTTTAAGATCACAGTTACATTTGAGGAAAGCCGCAGCTTTCTGGTGTCTGGGCTACTTTACTAGTAAATGTTATAGAGTACCGGACCAAGTATAGAGTCCTGGGGTACTCCAGCTCTGCAGCTAAAAGAGAAAATTTTGTCAAGGAGTTTGATTTAAAACTGTCTGTCACTGAGATAAGACTCCATCAGCAAGTAGTAGAAGTTCGCTGGAAGGTACTTTTTAATTTCATAGAGCAGTCATTTATGCTAAACCCAGCTGAAGCCGCAGCGAAACCAGACGTACAGGATTCTTTCTTTTCCAAACATTGTACTGATTGTGGTTGGTTTCTGGCAAAATTTATGGTCGGATATACTATATTACATGGGTCATACTTAGGCATGGGAAAAAAACGAGCAAGAATGATCCTTTTCCATAATTTTAACAATACAAATGTCAGATTAATTGAGCTATTAGAAGGAGAATTCGTAAGGCCACTTGCCAGCCTTATGGATCATTTCCAAAGTTAAGAGACTTGCAAGATTCTCACTCAGTGTGTCATTGTCAAGACCATGGAGTTCATGGTGATCAGATCAAATGCAGGTGCTTTCACGAGGGTCTATTTTGGCTATTTCTTTAGGTTAGCCATCTCTCTTAGCGTTCGTTCGTTCATTTCAGTTGAAAGTCGTCCACTGCTGGACAAAGGCCTCCCCTCAACGATTTCCACAAAGACTGTTCCTGCACCGCTCGCATCCAGGCACCTCCTGTGACCTTCACCAAATCGTCGGTCCACCTAGTGGGAGGCCTGCCCACGCTACGTCTTCAGACTCGTGGTCGCCACTTCAGAACTTTCCTGCCCCAGCGGCCATCAGCTCTACGAGCTATGTGCCCCGTCTACTGCAACTTGATTTTAGCGATTCTGCGGGCTATGTCAGTCACTTTGGTTTTGCGGGTAAGCGGAAACATGGCGGACAATTCCTCAGATAGTCAAAGGTACAAAGATGTCCAGTACGTCTAAGATGCGCGTCGTGATAACTTTTATGGACGTCAAATTGTATGGGCAAAATCGATAAAATAGCGTGATAACCGCTTATCGCGCCGCGCATCTTAGGCCTACAGAAGCAGCATAATATGAAAAGATGCAAAATGGGCCCTCTCAAATCACAATGGGAAGGTTTGGCTGCACAGCGCCTAGAATGGCGGGAGATTGTGAAGAGGCGAATCCGCGAGTTCAAGGAGCAGCGCACAACTGAACTCGACGCGAAACGCGATGATGTAAATCCCGTCCATCTGCCGCCATTCACTATAATTATGTTGGCGGCGTGAGAACACTGAGGGAGGTACTTTGTTACCTTCCAGAGGTTGTGGTTCTTATTTGTATTCCGAGACATACTTGCAAATCTCTGTATGAGTTATTCGCTTAAAGTATAATCCAATACTGTGGGTTATCTGCCAGACGAAGGCGGCGATTTTTTTCTTGACAGCAAGAGGGACCGGCGCCTCTCGCGATCAATTATTTACTAGGCCAAGCAGCAACTTGAATAATGTACTGGATTAACTGTTAATATAGATAGTATTAAGTTATTCAATCTATTTATTAGTATATCAACGGTATTAAGTTCA
>NW_021130762.1:0-1990 GCF_004193835.3 Ostrinia furnacalis | reverse complement strand
AAGGAAGACGGTGGGCGGGAGTTTGCATCGTGCGGTCCACACAGCTTATGACCGCAGTCTGTGGAGGAACACTATCTGTGGTCGCGATCCTCATCAGTGAGCGACCGAGGCAGAAGAAGAAGAAGTATCATACGTGTCCATCGTATGGTACTTAGGTTATGCGAGGCAGGAAGGGTTTACTGCTCCAGCATCCTTCCTTAACTCAATAATTATTGATGGGGATCGTTGTGAAATAAATATTTTTATTTAAAGAAGTACTACCCCCTTATTAATATAAAGTTACACCTAGGAAGAACCTTGGATTAAAATGACATTTCCATACCAAATGACAATTTAAGCTAGAGTTCAACTAGGGTGTAACTTTTATTAATAAAGAAAGGGGTTAAAGTTGTATTACTTCTTAAGGGTTTTATTATGAGTTGCTAAAGCGAATAAACCCATAAGACCCAATAAGTCCACCTACAAGATGCACCGACGGCCTCATAAAGTTAGGGGGAGGCGCTGGATGCAGGCCGCCACCAACCGGCCATCGTGGAAAATATTGGGGGAGGCCTATGTTCAACTGGACGTCCTATGGCTAAAATGATCATGATGATTATGATGAAAGCGAAAAAAGGGCTAATAGCTTGGGTAGTTCATCGTAAGGTATAATCATTTTCTTTTCAATGCTTCTTTTAGTTATATTAATAGACTAGCTTTCCGCCCGCGGCTTCGCCCGCGTGGAATTTTGTCTGTCACAGAAAAACTTTATCGCGCGCGTCCCTGTTTCAAAAACCGGGATAAAAACTATCCTATGTTCTTTCCCGGGACTCAAACTATCTCTATGCCAAATTTCATCAAAATCGGTTGCGAGGTTTAAGCGGGAAAGCGTAACAGACAGACAGACAGACAGAGTTACTTTCGCATTTATAATATTAGTTGGGATTGTAGTCATAATACATACTCGTGATTGTGTTATACTTTCATTATAATACTTAGTGGAATTACTGCTTTCAAAACGTGAATTAGAACTGGCCCCATAGCAGACATTTTCCTACATCTTAAGGCCTTTTAAAATATATATTGGTTATGGCTATTGGAGCGGGTACCACTTTCCATACATTTGTGCCCATCATCCTTTGGCATCCAGAAAGGTAGTTATGTAAATACAAAGGAACAAATAAAAAAACAGTAAATTTTAACATTTCACATGTGATAGATAGATTTTAGTGTTCTAAATGTCGATTTTTGAACGTCAATACCTAAATAACCATTTGAGGTACATTTATGAAATTTGAAGCTGATGTATATCTTGCAAGTCTCAATTCATGAGCCAAATTTGAAGTGTTAATGCACAGTAGTTTTTGAATGATGAGGAGTCAAAAGTGGCTCTAATTGGTTCGTCTAAATATACGCACGGTGCAGTCCCCTCCCTAGAACTAGGCTTAACATGCTCCCGCATGTCTATAGTGTTTGCTCAATGTTGATTTAGTCGATTTTCTCCTGAAGGGAACATGTAAGACAACAATAAAATTTCCAATTTTACAGACCTTGTAGAGCAGATGCCGTAAAAACTACCTATACAAGATATAGAAAAACTTGATGGTCTCACCTGTAGAAAATTGAATAAGCTTTTTTTGGTTCATAGTAGTCATGTCACTAGGACGCATAGTTTCCGAGGATTAAGCGAAAAACCGAAAAGTGATACCTTTAAACCCCGTTCTCCCCGCCGGCTCAAGGGCTAAGGGCGGGGACTTTTGCTATGTTCACCACCTAACTAGGCTAAATAAAGTCCCGAGGTCAGAAATTGTGTTCCACGGATTTCCCTCTACACCGTCGTTAAGGCATTCATTTACTGGACTAAATGAAATCTAGACAAAGTCGTGCCAAGTCTATGGTTCCTTACTGCAATTTCTTTATTATTATAGTTAATGTTGTGTGACTTGGCCGTTGAAGGGTGACAAAACCAGGTGCTCCATGACACCATTGCACCAATCTGTCGCCAGAACCG
>NW_021130761.1:0-522 GCF_004193835.3 Ostrinia furnacalis | reverse complement strand
CCATTTTTATCTCTTGTCATAAATTAATTAAATTCAAATAGATGTGCACCAATTGATTGAAGTTATCAATATTCATCATGTTTGAAATTGGTCCTATACCTACTTAGATAGATTATTAATCTAAGGTCCTATAATATTTTTCATTTTTACAGAAACATAAATTCTAAATTTCTTTTTATTCATATTATTACTAATTTAATTGGAAGTTAATAAGCAGAAATTAGATACCTACTTATTGTCTCAATGGGGTTAGGCAAGCCTGTTATTTAAATAAATAAATAAATAAAAATCATTTATTGTTTCCCACAACCAAAATTTAAAAGTTACAATTAAAATTAAAACTAGAATACTTAAATTAAATACAGGAAACAAAAGGCCATGAGGTTCAGCTCAAGCTGCCTCGAGAGCAAGTCCCGGGCTGCGCTGTTTTTCAACCTTGCCCAGCTCTCTGAAGGTGACAGTTGGAGCAATTCGAAATGGTGCTAGCTGACATAAAAACTATGCATCACTGTTACCGTGTTG
>NW_021130760.1:0-142364 GCF_004193835.3 Ostrinia furnacalis | reverse complement strand
ATTTATTAAGATAATTATACATTATTATTGAAATACGCAGCTTTATCAAGCCTACAATTGACTGGTCATTGCATCAACGTTTTCCAAGTGGCAATTTTCCATTGTCAATGGGTAGCGGTTCTGGCGATAGATTGGTGCAATGGTGTCATGGAGCACCTGGTTTTGTACCCTTCAACGGCCAAGTCACACAACATTAACTATATTAATAAAGAAATCGCAGTAAGGAACCATAGACTTGGCACGACTTTGTCTAGATTTCATTACTTTTTAGAGATAAACAAGCAGCTCCATCGAGACTTGGCTAGTTTTTTACAGAATGTTTTTGGTGGGATGTTTTTGACACAAAGTATTGAAGCATTTCTATTCATGTACATACTTTTAAGAGAGTGATCCTACTCCAGTTATTACATATTGTGGTAACACTCGGATCGTAGATACATATTATATTAGACTATAACTACCAACTTACGCGGTATTGTTGCGGTGATGTATAATAGCTATCATGCAAATGATTAATATAATAATCGTCCTATTGTCTGTATCCATAGATATATAGAGAGATGCCAACCAATGCGCTGAGTTCTGTTCAGTTTCTGTCGCATTAGAAATTCAAACACACAAAGAAATCAAAATATGTGCTCAATTTCCACTGCACACTCAACGTTAAAATAATTTTTAACACTACTGTCATCATTGCTTTGCTTTGATGACAGTAGTGATTGATGCTTTTACGAGCAATGTGTTCTGTTTTTGGGCATAAGTATTGCTGCGACAGCGGCCCGGCCCCGCCCCTTGTCTCGTCTCCATATATTATAGTTTCTATGATCTGTGTCTGTATCTCATCTCTCTATTAATCATATTATTATAATAACCTTTTTTCTACAAGGTGGACCGACGACATCGTAAAGGTGGCAGGGAAGCGCTGGACGCAGGCCGCTACCAATCGATCAACATGGAAAGCATTGGGGGAGGCCTATGTTCAGCAGTGGACGTCCTGTGGCTGAAATGATGAACCTTTTTTTGTTTTGTAATAAAGAAGCAAAGCAAATACTTGTTAGATAGACCAAGGCAATCAAATGCTAGGCTATCGTTTGAAATCTGTTCACACACTCGACCAGAGTAAACATCAATATCGAGTATTGGCAAAGCTTTTCTATGAACAGACAGGTTATTATTTAGTTTGTTAGTAGAGATGAGTATCGTATGTTATGATCTATTATTAGGTTTAGAGACTGTCAAAATGAAGTTCACAAACTGCGAGCTATTGCTATAAACATAATGTAGTTAGTTTATAGATAGCAAACCCGCGGATATGAGTCGTCGACTTTTGACACGTTGTCAAGAGTCATAGAAAGTATCGTCGACATGATTCTTTTGAAATAAAGCCACCGAAATCAAGCAACTTCTGGGCTTAGTGTACCTATAGATAGAGTCCCACTTGACTGTTGGTTTTGTTGTTTTCTCTAGTGTTAGTCTCTTTAAATCAGGAAATTTTGTTGCAAAATAGTGCCTACTACATTGACATAAGATGCCACACTGTGCCATCATCGTCATTCGTAGAAATGGAAAAAGTATTCCGTGTTTTGTGAAATAAAGCCGACCATTGCTAAGTATATTAACGAGAGCCATTCCAAAAAACGCGTTTTCCGCTCTGCAACAAACATCAATTTGTCTCTATCAAGCCGACGCGAGGTTTCAACGTAATTTTATACGGACCCACGAGAGAGAAACTTTATGAATTACGCACAGAATATTCAATGTGCTGAACACCACTGAAAACCACGATAGGAGGGTTTATTTGTGAAAATGGCTTTCAGAGGAAAATAATACTAGGTTTATTCTTGGGAGAATAGATGAGCGATTGGTTCGGTTGGCGATATCTTTTAAATTGATGGAAATCTTGGTTTAGGTGCGTGTTACAGAATGAGGCCTAAATATTGATTCAATTTGCTTTTGATTAGTTGAATTCCAATATTTAGACCAATCAGGGTAAAACGAGTTTAGAGCGTTGTTTTTAATACGGCCCATAAACAGTTAAAATCTTTTCTGTTCTGTAAGTCTATGTACTGTAGTAGCTTGATTATAGTCTAATATTAGTTAATTAGGTACGGCAAATGGCATACGGCTCATCATGACTGTCAACTGTTACTGAAAAGTGATAATTGGCAATCATGTATAGGTCAGAGTAGACGCTCAATAATGGCAGAAATTGTTAAAATAATGAATGATTCATCTATAATTGAAGTCGGCCCGTGTCAACAGTAAATCAATATTTCTGTAATTCTTCTTATGAAATCCTGACTCAAACATGGTTATCAACTAGTTTTTGTTTTTAGGTTATGAAGCCACGATAGCCGAACGGTGAAGGGGTCGGACTAGCCGACCCGTGATCCGGGGAACGCGGGTTCGGTCCCCGCCGCCGCTCGACTATTGTGGTGAGCTCACTCGTGACACAAGCATATTTAGCTTAGTACGAGGGGCTAATCTTTAAAAAAAAAAAGTCTCCCAGTGCGCGTGGACGCTCAGGGTGACACACGAATCAATCATAGAGCTCCATATAACGCTGTGCGTTCGATTTGCGGATTCACATAAGCAAGCATCGTTTGTGAATTTATTATGGGCGTTAAAATGGCTCTAATGCGACGACGTTCTTCTTTTGTTTTTTTGTTTCGTTGTGGGATAAAACAAAAGATTGTCCTCATAGTTCAACGCATGTATTTTCTTTACATCCCAGTTATGCAAATACAAAATTGCATTCAGACTTCGATCACAAAATGCATCGGAGGTTGTCAGCATATGTATGACTGTGTATCGTAATCTACGTATTTGATATTCGTTCCACGAAAAGTCGCCCGAAGCGATAAACGCTACGCTTCTACGTAGATTTGTCACGCGGCCTCGCGTTAACGATGTACACACATTGAGCATGCTAATTTAAATCCTATCCTAAAACCTGAAGGTTCGGAATGGCCGGGCTTATCCCTGCAAAACAATTCCACATTGGAACTTTAGAGCGATTTGCGCGAACAAAGCGGGTAGGGTCGGGCAGAACCATTGACGTACAAAGTTTTATTTTTACGGTTTACAGTAAACGAGATGGTGGAATCTATGTAAGGGCAAGTGAGGGATTTTAAACACGTTTCGATTTTAAGACTAAGGCTGAGTTCCACCACAAAACTTTAACCGTAACTATAACGTTAACCGGTGTGTTTTGTATGAAGTTTGACGTTTGTTTAGGTTAACGTAAGATAGTGCAACCCAGCCTATGTGTGGATTTGTTAATATAATAATAACGAAATGGCTATTTGAAACTTTTAACAAAATCAAATCAAAATATAAAAATTTTCTTTATTTGTTTAGACTAATTAAATTAGTTCTTGCAAATCGTCAAATGCTCTTAAGGAGCCTATACATGTCTCATTCTTTTTTTTTAACAGATATTGTAGTCGAAATTCTGATTAAATTTTTTGGAAGCACGATTGGGACAAACGCAAACAAAAAAATATCAATAAATGTTCATGCTAATTAATGGTCAGAAAGCAAAAAGTTTCTCATTTATAATGCATTTCATTTTATCTCAATTATCATAAGATGACCTACAGCGTAAGCTCTACACTTCAAAAGTTTTGATATTTAAGTGCTTACTCATAGTTATCTAAGTAGTTTATTGATCAGAAAGTTAAGCTAGCTAACTGCCTAGCTCGCATTAATATTTAGGACTACGTATATTTTCTGTAAACCCTTGAAAAGGAGGCTGACAATAATGACTGAGCGCAAGAAACTTGCGTCGCGTTGCTTCTTTTCAGAACTGGCCCATTTATTGTCCCAGCAGTGGTAGGGTTAATACTGGAACGTGTAAAAGTGTTTTAAAAGCTTATTTGCAAAAATAAATAAGTCAATTCCCTTAGAGGGCAGATTCTTGCGCTTCACATTAAAAACAAAAAATATCAAGGCTTTATTTTTATTAAGTTGCCTTTAACACTAAAAGGATTATTCGATAGAAATGACCTTCTAACCCCTTCAAATATTTTCACAAACTTCGAAACGATGTTTGCTGTTTAATTGGCCAACTTTTATCATTTTGGCGACCAAAAGAAATTTTTAAATGGAAAAAGTTTTGACAAGGTCTGATAGCTTGGTTAGTTGAATTTTGTGGGGAAATAATTGCTACGACGGCTTTAATGTTAATGTTTCTTGGCTTGCCGTAGGTCATGTATGAAAGACAAAGAGTGACAGAGTAGAGAAACGTACACATCAGTACATATAACTACTTCACTGATAGGTATAGTGACTGTGCGTGTGACTGTGTTTGCTTGAACTACCACTGCCGGGTCACTGTCACACAATGCAAACCTGCATAGTGACTAGCATAAGATTTAAAGTTTGTGTAGTCAACCACAAGCAAGCAAGCATAGTTTAAATTGACAATGGTATATCAAGCTTTATGCATCTTATGTAGGTGTAATAAACGCGATTTTGTAATGAAAATTGTGGTGACGAGATAACGGATATTATGAGCAGATTAAAAATGATCTTAAGGTGCGGAATATAATTCCACAGGAAAATCTTTTCATTTTATTTGCATTTCGTGAGAATAAAAATGTTCAGGCTAATTCATTACCGCGTCTGCAGAAACACAAAATTGAATTTTCCCTTCATTTACACGGCTGGATATTTTTCCTTCTTTCAATCAGATGTGTATGGTGTTAAGATGAACAAATTCTGCCTCAAAAATAAATATCTTTTTGTCTAAATGAGTTTTGTTTTGATGAATGAACTTTATTATACGCATGGGTTCATAATTAGAAGACAAGGAAGGTTAAAGTTTTGTTTTGGAAATCTTGATTTTTGTCGGCCTTACATTTGTTTTAATAAAAGTTTCGGCATAAAAAGTGTATAAATGAATTGAAAAGTAGATAAGTGAATTGAGGTCGAAGATTGATTGAAATATTTACTTTTAATTTGGGTCGAAATAAAATTATAAAAATAAAACAGTTTGTTAAAGCATCTAATGTTTCTTGGAGACAGATAAATTGCCTCACTGTGGCCGTTTATCTATTGGGGAATCTTGGCAGTGTTGTCGAAATTCTAGTTTATCGATACACTCTACGACTTTTTAAACTATATCTCAAATAAATAGGGATTAATTTTCTATAATGACTCAATAATGAATGATAAACAAAAAGTAGTTGTGGCTGGACTCCATGACTGCACGACACTGGCCACGAAGAAAACTTAATTCTTTTCGACAGCAAAATTTTTTCTTCTATTTTTTTCTCTTGTCTCATCTTTCTAATTTTTACGCAATGCTTTGTCACAACTGAGGTCACGACAGTTTGTAATTAATTATCAAATTATTTGTAAGTATTATTGTTTTGTCGTATTATCGAGTATAATTATTATTATTTTAACGGTCACTACGAAGCACACAACACTAGTTTCTTTCTTACAAGTTTAGGCCCACTGAATCACTACACTAAACAATCAACATTATATCGACATTAAAGTTCCCCACAACACTACTAGACAGTTCAATTGATCTGTTTTTCTGTCACGATGACGGATTTTCTGTCTCCGTCGAGTAATGCCATCTTCTCGCTTTGATGTGAAGGAATTTATCATTTGATCTCATTTCATCAAAAAGAGTAACGTTTTTGTATGACCTACCACTGAATAGAAACGTATGTTTTATAAGTGATTGATAGGATAAGAAATAAGCTCCGAGTTATTGTAAAAAGTAGGTTAGTCTTCAAGTTTTTCTTTACAGTAGGTAATCAGACAATCTTTTCTCAATCTGGTTTCCCAGATATTTTTGAAAATAACTGTCCAATACTGAAAGTTAACTTTTCTAATAGTATTTATAGATGATGGGATTGATTACCAGGTTGTGTCATAAAGTAATACCCATTACTATTTTAATTCAATCAGGAAATAGACCAGGGGAGACCGAGGTCAGTTGTAACAAACGAGAGTTCTGACATTGTCGATTTTTTGGAACTTATTTACAGTGCGGGTCTCTCTGATAGCAAAGTAAATACAAAAGAGTAGGTCATCTTCATAGAAACGCACCGAGCGCGGTTTGTATGTGAGCGCGCCAATATTGTACGTATGTGGCGCGCACGCACACACTGACAAAATTCGGCGCAACCACAGCTAATCACCGCTAAATTGAAGATGACCTACTCATTTGTATTTACTCTGCTGATAGTGAATAGGTTTCCAAAAATCTCCCCTACATTCATCCAAGAAACCAAAATTTCCCTAAAGGCAAAGCTCAGTATTCTGTACTACTGATTGCAAGTATTCTCACTCTGAATACCTCCCACACGCTTCCGCTTTTGTTAAGGTAACTGCGGTCTACGTGACTTGGCTGTGTTGCTATAAATATTTATGCTCTTTATTTGGCGGTGCAAAAGGCATTTCAGCTGTTGAATCTTATTTGAATACAGATAAGGTTGATGTAGTTTCGATACAGACCGTAACTTGGTTACAGAGGGAATGATGAACACTGACATATTGAATTTTTTTAACAATAAGGGTTGATTGTTGGGACTTTATACGCCTAAACTATTGATTTTACAAATAAGTTATGTAGACATCAAAAATAGGAAATTTTCTCGAGTTTTAGTTTCTCTGATGTTTTGTCATAAAATTAATCCGAAAGGAAACATTTAAGAAAAATTGCTACGAGGCAGTATTTTTCCAATATGGCGGCGCGAGCGGCAACCATACGAGGTCGCAAAGTTGAAATTCGTAAAGAGCACATCGAAATCTATAGAAATACCAATTTTCATTACTCTCGGAAAACTTTCCAGGTAAAGCCATTATTTTGTACGAAATGACTGAACTAAAAGTAAAACTGTAATTGGTGTAATCATCCCAACGCTAAAATTAAAAACCTTTTCAATTACTCAGTGAATCTTCACTTACATTTCACTTAGTTCATTCGATGCCTCCGTTTACCCAGAAAATGTCTTTATTTTCGTTCAATTTCCTTAGAGAATATTATAACAACAACATAAGTGAAAGTCCACGTAGATAAATTTCTTTGTTGACGGATCTCACTGAGGAGCTGTCACGGCGCATAACCGATGGTCCTGTTTGTATAACGTTTACGAATATACTTTTTGGAAGCTGAAATATTATTATGTTTTTGTTTTCGTAAATTTATTACGTGGCTTTCAGTAAGCAGACTCAGACCTTTAGACATTTCAATTTCGTTCATAAAAACTTTGAAAATGTACAAAAAAAGATGTAAAATTACAGTTTAACGTAAAAAAGTAAATCCATAATATTATGTGGGTTTTTAAGAAATCATAAATTATTTAGCTTTATTAGTTTTATGTGTTTTATCACTTTCATCAAATGGCTATCTAATTAATAACTCTAACCTTAGATATAATTTATTTTCTGTCACCATGATTTCTTATCTTATCTTATCTTACGAGTAAGTTTTTGCACAAAATAATAAATGTACAAATGAGATTATTAAATAGACGTTTTATTAAAACATAAAGTACAATATTCTTGGTCCTAAAGAATTTTTTTCAATATACAAAACAGTAAACAGTACGTTATGTTTATATCAGCTAGGAACATTTTCCATCGCACACAATAAGGCCAAAAAGCTTTGTAAATATTGAATGTTGTTACGACGTTGTTTTTCCCTTGGAAATTTCATGGGCGTCAAGTTGCCGGAGATTTTATGGGAGAGATCAATGGTTTGAAAGGATCCATGGTTTTCATGGCCTTTTACGATACTAATATCGTTTTATTGGTTACTTTGAATGGGAATTGTGATTTAAGCTTACTGAAAAATGTGTTTATTTTAATACAACCAAGTAGGTACGTTTATTATTCTGTGACATAATTTTGTACATTTTGTGTAAAATATTAAAGTTTTTGGTACCTAAGGTAAAGTACTGCAAGAATTTTAAAGCTAGGCTACTGATTTTGTTTCCATTTTGAATGAACACTATATTATTTCTTTGTTACATTTTATTAGGTGCTTTTCATCTTTGAGCATAATTATTTTCTCGTTTTCTCATTAGAACAAAATAGCACGGCATTTGAAATAAATTATGTATTGATGTCAATTTTTTTAAACATATTTTTTTTGGTCAAATTATTATGTTATTGTTTTAAGTTCGTTGTCTTGACACTCAGGTCATAGATTCTTTGTTATTGTAATTTTATTCAAACCTGTTCAAGACGGGTACCGGCCAATAATTCGGTAATTATTTCCCGGGAGCCCGCATCCCATTACATGGCACCTTACAGAGAGGTTTAATTAAACGTCTTGACGAAGAATTAGCTTTTTGCGAAGCGTTGTGGCTTAAGTTAAAAGCTTTTATGTACAAATTTTAGCATTACATACAAAACATGTTTGACAACTTAGGCTGTGTTGCACAACCTTATTTTAACCATAAAAATCACAATAACCGGTGCTATTTATATGGAATTTGACAGATTTTTAACGTTTGTTAATGTTAACGAAGATGGTGCAACTCAGCCTAAACATAAGGAACTATAATGTTTGTCTTATTTCATAAATCACGTGATTTTAAAACCATTTTTACATTGATTTGATTCAGATTACAGAATTTGCTACGGTATTCGTAGTCGCTGATGCTACGGTCGTAGTTGCAACTCAGCCTAAACATAAGGAACTATAATGTTTGTCTTATTTCATAAATCACGTGATTTTAAAACCATTTTTACATTGATTTGATTCAGATTACAGAATTTGCTACGGTATTCGTAGTCGCTGATGCTACGGTCGTAGTTAGGATGATTTCGTGATAGCCGCTACGAATAGCAACGAAAAATTTGCTATGAAAACTTTGTAGGCTAGGAAGACAGATAGTATATAAATCCATAATTAAATACAGTACACCAAAAAGTGTTTACTGTAGATTGTAGATATTAGTAATCAATCATGATGGCCGTTTTTTTCAACCGATAAGTTCTTAGAACTACCATTTTTCTTTTGTAAAGCCCAACAACTTGTTCCACGGGCAAATTATTTTAGTCTACCAACTTTGTGCTTGTAATATAACAGCCAAGTTTTGTTAGGGCCAATTTTTAACGGTCTTCCTTCCTTCCATACATATTTCATTCAGCGACAAAAGTTCGACTAACATCCTAAAAGTTTGCTTAATCATGAAAAATTCCTGAGTTACCTTCGCATAATGTTGTTAGGCACTTTCGTTTAGACGTTCCGGCATGATGAAAATGTGCAATCATGTAAAAAGAAACTCTGAGAAAAAGATTTGGCTAAATCTTTTCACAATTAGGATTTTAAACGGTTTTATTTAGCTTGCCCTGTTTCTTTATTTGGGTCGAATCTACTAATTGAAAGATCCACTTCCTGTTCCATTTATCTGAATAATAGGTAGGTACGCACTTTTAGTTCATTGTGCTTACCATGAGTTTACGTTAGGGGTGCTCGCTAGCGACTGCGTAAAAAATGACATTAAATGTATGACATGACATATTTTGCAGCGCCCCTAGCGGCTACTTTCAAGAAATAAAATCTTTATAGATTTTTTTGACGTACTCGTACTCGCTAGCGAGCACACCTAACGTAAACTCATGGTAAGCCCACTGAGTTACCTTCGCATAATGTTGTTAGGCACTTTCGTTTAGACGTTCCGGCATGATGAAAATGTGCAATCATGTAAAAAAAAGAAACTCTTAATAACAATAAGGTTTTTAAAAGTTTTATTTAGCTTGCCCTGTTTCTTTATTTGGGTCGAATCTACTAATTGAAAGATCCACTTCCTGTTCCATTTATCTGAAAAATACGCACTTTTAGTTCCAATATACAAACATCACACATTATTTCAGCAGTAAACAAGTAAATACGAAATAGACATCTCCGAAGACATGATCTTGTTTAGTGTTTGCAACTTAACAGACGTACAAACATTGATTTATGAGGGCAATAGATGAGATTAGTTCGCAACTCCCGCGGTGGATCTGGCCGGAACGAAGTGTTGGTAACCCTATTGAGGCAAATAACTTTTTGATTTGGTTCCACTTTTGGTACTGAGTTTCTGCTTGATCAAAAACAAGCTCTGGGACTGAAGGAGTTAGTTATACAATCTAAAATATGACTCAAAGGTGACTGACTGACATAGTGATCTATCAACGCACAGCCCCAACCACTGGACGGATCGGGTTGAAATTGGGCATGCAGGTAGATGTCATGACGTAGGCATCCGCTAAGAAAGGATTTTACGAAACTCCACCCTAAGGGGGTAAAACGGGATCCACGCGTACGAAGTCGCGGGCGGCCGCTAGTTGTACAATTTCTTGACATACATTTTTCGACAGAGTATTTTGAGTATTAGTGAGTTTGTCTTTATGCGAAAACTAGGTACGTGTTAAAAATGGAATAAGAAGGATTTAGCAATTAGGTACTACGTGGTATTGTGAGTACTCGTAGGTGTTCAAACTTAAGGCGATTAGTGTCCTCAATCCGCGTGAAATGGTCATTTTGTAAAGCCTACTCCTCTTATACTGCTGGACAGAAATAGTTGAAAAAAATATATGTTATACAACAGTTCAAGGACTACATTTGACACGTTTGAATTTTTCCTACGTCTTTTTGTGGTGCATTAAAAAAATAAATACGGGACATCGATTTTTTACTTCAATTCCCTACTCCTCCCAAACGGCTATGTTAATTTTAAAGATTTTTGCATGAATAGATTAAGAATTTTTTGATCTTTAAATGACACGTTGCGTTTTTCAATCGAACATTACTTTCATTCATAAATTTTACTTTTGATAAATTCCGAACGTTTTGCTGTTGAGGGGGCCTTCGCGGGGTGCGGGCGGCAGTCGGCCGCTGGCCTTCAGACGGGGAGGTTGTGTTACTCGCTGCAAACTGACATTAGCGATCAAAATGAATTTTTTCTTTGGCTGAGTTGCACCACCTGACGTGACCTAACTTTGACCGTAGCTTTGGCGATAACCGGTGTTTTTTTGTATGGAGTTTGACAGATATTTGACTTTTGTCAAATTTAACTGTTTACATATAGAATTGAAGTAGGTACTCGTGATTTGTAAAGTAGTTTACCGTAACTATGTAAACCCTAATGTAAATAAATAAATACAAATCAAACGAGCCTCAACTCGATGGAGTCGTTTTATTCCGGAGTTCCTATGGGGTCACTGACTTTCCAGCTCTATCATCAGATCAGCTCCATGTCATCATAATATTGCATTGTCATCCGAATTGCATGTGTATCCGAAATTTTAACTCAATCGGTTGTCGTCAGGAAATGGGTCTAACTAATTCAGCTTGCAAAATTCCACCCGAACAAACATAGTTTACACACAACATACATTGTAAGCTAAATAAAATAAAATAAAAAATATTATCCCATACAAAATGTTCATGGATTTGTAATTTTTGTTAAATATAAATACCTTACTATACGGTGCGCTAGTTTAGAACATTTCGGGCGATCACTTGCGCCTGGGTTAAATGACATCGAAATCAAGGTTCATCAATTCAAGTTTAAAATAATAGGCAGAAATGTATGAAGAAAGAGCTTCTATTCTGTACCTACCTATGCCCGTGTATTTTTGATCGGTGTCAAATCGGAATTTTCGTGCGGGGTGCGCGGGTGTTGTGCGAAGCGTGAAGGTCAAACGCTCAAGGTCATTGAGGACACTAATCGCCTTAATAGGTAATTAAATTAGAGAATAACACAGCTGAAAAGTTAAGCTGTAAGTACACATAATAAAAATGAAGCATTTTGACCAGTGATTCTCTATTTTAATGACCTTTTGTCATATTTGATTTGCAATTCTTTCACTCACAAATAAATGTAATTTGAAAAAGAATTCGTCTGTTATATTCGAGATTCGAAGTACTGAATATTCAACATCAAAGGTAGAATTGGTTTGCACAGAATGTACTCACAGTTATCGTTATGCTATTTCTATATTCTGCGAAAAGTGATTGGTTTCTGCATTTTACGTGGAAATATTACACGTTTGGTATATTTTATTGAGTTGTTTGATCAAGTCGATAATATTTTGTCGTCCAAAAAGGTGCCTGTCTCATATATTTATTTGCTTTTGTACCTATTTATAATGTCTGGCTTATGCTAAGGGCTTCTGTAAATCCGGACAATATTTATTTTATATAAAAAAATTGCGAGACAGTTTTTATACTCTGCGACGAAATTATACGAAAAAGTAATAGATATTTAATATTCTTACTATGAAAGCAAATGAAACAGATACAGAGCCTATCTAAGAACTTTGTTCATTTATTAATATTTAATATACATGAATATCCTTCGGAAAATAATATGTATAATTATTGAGATGAAATCCGTGATATCTGACGGTTGATGCAAGTTACCCGAGTCTATCTTCGGCCTGATCTCTTTCCTCATTGTGGTAAAAAAGAAAGCCGTCAATCACTAAGCCAAATTGTTTTTCAAATAGAAAAGAAGACCAATCCTCCTCGATTGGACGTCGAAACCAATCGTCTGTCTGATTCCATCAAACCCGCACGGGTTTGATACAATTTCTTTAAACTTGAGTTGTCAATGACTCCCCCGGGCGTCCGTCTGTAAGCGGCAATTTGTTGGATGTCTAGCGAACTTCAATGTCTCTAGCAAGATCTAGGTTGACTTGAGAGACGTATCTTGAAATTCATGATGGACTTTTCAATCTTTAAAAATCAGATAATCTATTTGTTGTCTACTAATAAGAAGTAATACAATATTTTTTATAAATAGGTACCTGTAAGCCAATTCAAACCTAATACTTATTTGTATAATCTTCTATGAAATAGTTTTTTTCAAGCTGGAAATTCTGTATTAGGTATATGAAGTTTTAAAAATGTAGTCTTCTTATCATTTTATAAACAAAGAAAGAAAACACACAACTATGATTAATTCTGATAGCTGTATATTTTTATTAATTACATGAATAAAAATCATTTGAATAACAGATGTTGAACAATATGCAGTGATTGGAGTCTGAAATAGAACACACAAAACGTTTACACTAATTGCAATTTAACCACAAAACATTTTGAAAATGAAATGTTTGTTTACACAATATTATAAACAATCATGCTGAATAATAATGTTTATTTCATATTATTATTAGACTCCTGAGATAACATAAATTTCAAATGCTTTTATTAACTCTACTATATTGAACGTTACATGTGACTAAATAAACAAAAATATCCTGATAGCATACAGTAAAATAAACGTATTCAATGAAACAGAGCCTGAGAAATATATGAGGGTATTTGTTGTTTTAGGAGAAACAATATTGTTACTCGGAATATGGTAAGTACCATATTGTGATTTATCAGTGAATCGGAAGTATTATTTTGGGGCCTCATGATCTGTTATAACAACAACTTCAGAACTTAGTGTTATAATTTACTAGCTTTTGACCGCGGTTAGTAAGAACTAAAAAAAACTGTTCAAAGTTATCTTTTGTCTTGTCTCCCATTTCTGAGATAGTACGTAACCAGGACCACTGGATCGCAACTGTCAACTGTATATTATTTATAGATCGTTTCATCCACGAAGACACGCCCCACCATTCTTCCGCTAATGTTTGAGTGTTATCGGTACACGCTAAATCATCCATGAGTGCACACGCACACTACAATAATGACGCTCGGATTGCTCGGATCAAACTCCCGGCACCCAGCGCTTCCCTCGACCAAAAATTGGTGGGGCGCGTCTTCGTGGATGAAACGAACTATAAGGACTAACCTTGGAAAAAAAGTTATCGTTTGTATAGTACGTACCCAGGACCACTGGATCGCAACTGTCAACTCTATTTATAACTAAGTTAGGTATGAAGGTGCAACTCGATTGTACAAAAATCACTTTCTAGATTTTTCTTTTCGAAAACAGCTTTTGTTCTTTCTCAGAATGCAATATAAATCTTCTTGCCAAAATTTATCCGCTACTTTCAGGTGGAAAAATGTAACAAACAGATATTTTTGCATTCAGTAGATAAAATAAATCTCTCCCGATTAAACCGTCAGGTGCAGTTAACGGTATATTAAATTTATGGATATGAATAATGCTGTTATGAGAGGTACAGAAAATATTATTTTTGTCGAGTAATTGCGTAAAATAAATACCACTTTCATATAGAAGAATAAACTCATATTTTTCTGCTTTACCAGTATAAATGATTGGGTAATAAGAAGGGTCATAAAATACCATTTATTTCACTTTGGTGATTTTAAGATAAAGTAATTAATATTTTACAAAACAGTAGTTAGATACCTATCGTCAAAACAACAGAAATTGTTTATCATCACAAAATCCCTTGAATCCCAAGTATTACGAATTTTCATTAATCTCTTATTGTTGCTGAAAATTTAATATTGTCAACGGTCGACCTTCTAAGAGAAATTGAAATTAATTTCGGTACAGCGATGCATGCGGGCCATAATACCCATAATACATGGTGACATCGCTTTAAGCTCGTTAAAATTTTTGAATTCTATTGTTGGGTTTTAACATGGATTGACAAGGTTTTATTTAAGAGCCATTTTACATTTTCGTGCGAATTTCTAAGATTTTGGAAGCATGAATTACTATCTTAAGCAACACCCAGAGATTATTTAATAACTGCGAAAGATAGGTCAATCCTTGGTGTTGACCATTAATGAAACGGATTTACTAAAACTCTTTTGCTTAATTCACAGTGCCCCATCTCCCACAACCATTTTACGGAAAAATTGCCGCAGACTCATTTTCAAAGTCCTGTATCTATTATTTATGCTCATATAATAAGCTTAAAAATATATAGTAATCATCGGACATATATTCTTGTAGTCCATTAATGAAATAGATTCTTGAATTTCATTACCATTATTGAGTAAAATCTAAAAATAATTTGGCAAATTTGAAGATTAACGTCACATTTTGATCGTGGTTTTTGGTTTAAAAACACAGCAATAACTGCAATAAAAGTATCCCAAAATAAAGAATATTCATTGTAGAATTGATTTCTACAGTTATTGTTTAAATATTAGTAACCACTTTGTCAAAATATTGATGTGAATATCAGTATAAATTACAATACGCAAGCCGACATCGATTAGTATGGCGCGAGCGCCCGTCAAGGCAGGACCTGTGTCATTTTTCCCGCCGTGACGTTTACGTGCGTTCGTGTCGTAGTCGTATCGGAACTGAGTGAACCAAAGGTCTTGCGATAGGAACTTCCGACCCGAGTGATAGTTGAACACAGACTGCCTAGTACTGCTGAACTGTACTGTAAAGTTTCATCAAAATCTGTTCAGTAGTTTTTGCGTGAAAATGTAACAAACATCCAGACATCCACGCAAACTTTCGTATTTATAAATATTAGTAAGACTAGTAAGAAGTAAGATAGTAAGATGAATTATTTTAGTTATTTGTTTACTTATAATAATATTTATTTATTTATTTCTTAGCTCTGTCTGATAATGGATCTGGAGGAGATGCAATAGCCACCTCCGTAACAAAACAATAGAACCCTATGGAGTTTGGGCTTGTGTGATTCGCCTTGACGAATATTTCGTATCCAGGGTCCGATGATGGAGCTGTAAGGGGGCAGATTTTTTTTTCACTATGTGACTGTCTTTATTTTGTACTTAATATATATTTTACATATTATACCTATTCGTGTTTCATTATGAATCGAAATATAAAAGACTTATTAAACTCTATTAAAAATTTAAATTAATTTATCAAGTTTGAATACCTCATTTTGTTTTAAAATTAATAACTTAAATCAAGTCTTAATACAGTCACGGCTCAAGATTTTTTTGTCCATTTCAGCGTTCTTTTTACTCTTTTGACGTTGCGTTGACAGCTTTTACCTAAATTCGCGCGGAATATTTTTGTGAAATGGCTCTTAAGGGTCTTTCTACGATAAGCTCGAATTAATTTGTTTCTTTTATTAAAAATACTAGTGGCCGCCCGCGACTTCGTACGCGTGGACCCCGTTTTATCCCCTTAGAGGTTGAATTTTGCAAAATCCCGTCTTAGTAAGCACCTACGTTCTAAAAGGAATCCCCATGCAAAATTTGAGACTCCTAGCACTCTTAGTTTTTGAGATTTCGTGATGAGTGAGTGAGTCCGTGATCTTTCGCTTTTATAGATAGATTTTATTTGTATTTATTAATCTAAACTAGATGACTGTGTTTAGGCTTTGTGACACTTGAGACAGACGATTTGTGTCAATGAAACCTTTATTTTATTTTATTTCTGTTGCAAAATCGCACTTATTAGAACTCCTCTCTTATCTTTCCATTACGAAACGAGCCATATTTAACTGTCTCGAGATAACGAAATAAATCGTCGAAATAAGTCATCTTATCAGATGGAAAGTAAGCATCAAATAATTTAGTACTAGCTGACCCGGCGAACTACGTACCCGCACATCAGAAATAGTAAATGAAAAAGGATTTTTCGAATCGGTCCAGCAGTTCAAAATCTCTATCTATAAAATGTTACTGTAGGAACGCGACTAGATCTTTTTATTTTTATCTCGAAAAAAGATTCTGACCCTTTAAATCCCATTGAAATCGAAACTGTCACATCACTTTA
This sequence comes from Ostrinia furnacalis, assembly GCF_004193835.3. Taxonomy (NCBI): domain Eukaryota; kingdom Metazoa; phylum Arthropoda; class Insecta; order Lepidoptera; family Crambidae; genus Ostrinia; species Ostrinia furnacalis. The sequence continues at coordinate 125,757 of NW_021130760.1, read as the reverse complement.
TTTCAGCAGGTCACAATGGCGGCTTATTACCAATGCCCAATATTGGGCGTCCACTGGCACAACAAAACGGAGCCGTGTTTACTCGATTTGTTTACCAAACGGCCGAAAATGAAACGAAACTTTAGCGGGCGGACATAAAACTCATTTTCCATTGCGGTACGATTATAAGTTTTGGAAATGGTGGCACATCGCAAAGAAAACAGCTTATTCATTAAGAGGTACAACAACAGAATTTGTGCTTTCGTCATGATCGTCATCAGCCTTAAGGTAGCATTCGGATCAAGACGACCGCGACGCGAGACCGCGACTCGAGACCGCGACCGGCGACCGCGACCCACTGCCTTATATGAATTAATAGGAAGTGCTGACGGATGCAAGCAACCGAGTCGCGCGACGTGTGGGCGTGGCCTGCCGGCTACTTGCGTCGCGCGACTCGGTCGCTCACACACAAGGCACTGCCGTGACCGACAGATGCAAAATGGCAGTGTTTTCTTCGCACGAAATGAGTCGCACTGAGTTTCGTATGGGTCGCACGACTCGTGTCGCAAAGATTCGTAAGTAGCTGTCGCCCTGCGACCTGCGACCGGTTGCCCTTCGCGGTCTCGGGTCGTGGTCTCTCGTCGCGGTCGTCTTGATCCGAATGCTATCTTTAGGGATCCGTTTCTGGACATTAGTACACAAGGTCATCACGCGCCTTACTTACCTAAGTTTAGAAATTGCCATTAAGAACCATTTTACTCCCTACGGTTGCTTCTGCAAGCAATGCAGCAATGTGGCAAACTCTATAATTAATGGTGTATAGGCATACAGCCCTTGGTTCGAATTTGTCTCGATATCTTTTTACTCGTATTTATTATTTTTTAATAATATTTTTAATGATAGAACTGTTTTATTCATACTTCGTATCTGTCCTTAAAATTGAAAGCAAACGCAGACCCGCAAGTGTCGGAAAGTGCCATGGAACGATGAAAACTTTTGGTTCGCGGGACAAGGGCGGAACATGCGGGTAATTAGGCTTTTTAGAAGCTATGAATGCGCTAATTTGTGTTTGATGTTTTAATTACTTGTGGAAACAACGTTGGAACGTTTTCGCTGAATGGTGTTTGATAAATTAAAAAGAGATGAAAATATTTTTTGAAAGAAAGAATGAAAATTAATTATTTTTTGCTCGTTGACTTTTTGCTTGCAGTCTTATCTCCTCGATTGAGTAGGGTTAATTACATACCATATAATTAATTTTCAGTACAGATTTCTCGTCTAAAGTCTTCCGACTAATCGTTACTGACAAGTTTATAAGCTATGTTTGCCATCAAGCAACAGTAAAAGTTTGAAGATCCATACCATGTCGTTCGACATTATTGCAACATTGCACACTGTGGATACACGATATTACCTTCTATGAAGTTTGTGCTGCAAGTAATCTTTAGAGCGGCACGTGTAAACCTAGCTTTAGGCTACATTTCCAGAGAGATGAGCGATTTAGAGAGCTTTTCACAAAGACGTAAGCGACACGAGTGCTCTGAGAAATGACAATTACCGTTATGTTTTCTAGCACAAAGTTAAATACTATTTTAATAAAGCCAATAGGGGCGGAGCAGTAAAGAAAAATGTTTTAAAAACGGGAAATATTATTCGAACTATTTTCACACTACTGTAACTATATTTCTCCACATCATGTGCATCAGTGGAAACGCAACCTTAATTATTGTGAAAAAGGGTTAGGTGACCCAGTTACGATAATTTAATGAACATTTAGCATATTCTTTACTAATTGCTTTTAGGATAAGGTTTTAAATTAATTCTAGACACGGCGGAGTTTGGAACTTGATTATGGCAAGTTCGGATTATAACTTGTGTGGATTTGGAAGGGATAAGACAACACCCAATTATATTTTAACTGTGCTTTTATGGCTTATTTATAATTTGGGATTTATTCTATATTGTATGCTCTAAATCTAATAGTTTAATTATACCTAGAGTTGCCACGGATAGTGATTTGGCCGAATACCGAATATTTGGCAACGCTGTCGGCCGAAGCGCCGAATATTCGGCACAAAGTACATGCTAGTCGAGCGCGTAAATAATAATTCGACAGGTTGCGACCTGTCTCCATTGCGCGCGGGCGGTGTGAGGCTAATTCACTGTTTCATTCAATGAGGGTTTTCGCGAATGAAAAATCCGCCAGATGGCAATACGTAGACGCGAGGTCCAAATGCTGCATGATTGGTTATTTTTGACACGACATTGACAGATATGTCAAAATCCACCAATCACGCAGCAGTCAGACCCTACATCCACGTCCCGCCATCTGGCGGATTTTTCAATCGCGAACACCCTCATTGCGAGTAAATCAAGTCACAACAGCACGCATTGTCAGATTAATATAAATTAAAAAATTCTGGTCGCTACTTTTCTTGATTCACGATTCAAAACAAGTTTCCTAGGTTTTGTTCAAGCAGAAAGAGCAAGACAGAAAATTCTTCCAGAAGCTCTGAAACTAAGTTGTAATGATGAGTTTAGTAGTACCAATGACGATTCTTCTCCACGTCGTAAGAGAAGAAACTTGAACGAAAATGATAAGTCAATTGAAATACACGACAGTTTCTGGAACTGCTTTGAGGAAGTCGCTAAAGATAATATGCGAAATAGTAATGATGAGGAGAACGTGGAGAAGAAGACTGTGGCAAATGAGATGGATTTTTATTTGAAATCAAATAGACTAGATCGGAAACCTGATCCTTACAAGTGGTGGTCAGCTAATGAAAAACAATACCCAAACCTTTCGAAATTTGCTAAAGTTTATCTTTCTTCTCCCGGGAGTAGCGTGTAGGTATAGTGAGAGGTTGTTTTCTGAAGCTGGTATCATTTATGATGAAAAGCGTAATCGTTTGCTACCGTCAAATGCTGAAAAGCTTGTTTTTATCCATCACAACTTACCGCTGATTAATTTTACTTATTAAAGTATTGTAATTTGATAACAAAGACAAATCTTGATTAAAATTATGATGTGTCTTTTTTTCCATGATTTGGTATTCGGTATTCGGCCGAATAGTACCTATTATTCGGCCGAATACCGAATACCAAACAAAGTGATCGAATAGGCCGAATACTGAATAGTAGCCGAATATTCGTGGCATGTCTACTTGTGAGTGTGAGAATGTGACTGTAAAGGAATGTGTTTGTAAAGAATCAATAGAATCGCTTCATTTAACGAGGCGAGGCATACTCGCATAATAATATATCTGGTGGAAACAAGGTTCAATGTTTTTGAAGTACATAGTTGACACATTGCTTAATGTTCATTTGTTTTATTATTTACCCACTAGCGGCCGCCCGCGACTTCGTACGCGTGGATCCCGTTTTACCCCCTTCGTCTATCTTACGCGGTTTAGACTTTTTCATACAAATGTTTTTTCCCGCTAACTCCCGTTCCCGTGAGAATTTTGCAATATCCTGTTGTAACTAAGCTTTAAGTTTACTAAGGGACCTGCATGCCAAATTTCAAGCGTCTAACTTAAGCGGTTTAGATTTTTCATACAAAAGGATTTTCCCGGTAATTCCTATTCCTGTGGGAATTTCGGGAATTCCTTTCTTAGTGCACCTCTACGGTACCTAAGCTACGTCCCTTACAAATTTCAAGTGCCTACGTTTAGCCGTTTAGGCTGTGCGTGGGTATGTCAGTGAGTCAGTCATACAAAAGGAATTTCCCGCTAATTCCAGTTCCCGTGGGAATTTTGCAATATCCTGTTGCAACTAAGCTTTAAGTTTACTAAGGTACCTGCATGCCAAATTTTAAGCGTCTAACTTACGCGGTTTAGATTTTTTCATACAAATGTTTTTTCCCGCTAACTCCCGTTCCCGTGAGAATTTTGCAATATCCTGTTATAACTAAGCTTTAAATTTACTAAGGTACCTGCTTGCCAAATTTCAAGCGTCTAACTTAAGCGGTTTAGATTTTTCATACAAAAGGATTTTCCCGCTAATGCCCGTTCCCGTGGGAATTCCGAAGTATCCTATAACCTGCCCAGGAGTAATTGTACCAAGTTTCGTTAAAATCCGTCGAGTAGTTTTTGTTTCTATAAGGAACATACAGACAGACAGACAGACAGACAAAAATTTTACTGATTGCTTTTTTGGCATCAATATCGATCACTAATCACCCCCTGATAGTTATTTTGAAAATATATTTCATGTACAGAATTGACCTCTCTACAGATTTATTATAAGTATATAGATATAGTAGATTAGTCAGGGTCGTCGCCGCACAAAGCCGAGACAGTTTAGATAGTTTTGATTTTGATTTTTGATTGATCTTCTATTTATTAACTGAGTTCACTCTCCAATGTTACATCTGTGAATCTAGACAAATTAACATTCGTTATAATTAACATTCGTTATCGATATCGACAGATATTCGATAAAATCGGATTCATTATGCATTTGTTAGAAAAACAAAACATGTCAACAGTTCACCTACATCGTCCACAAGCAATAAAGCTAAATATAGATGCAGAGTAAGGCCAAAGGTCACATACATCTGCCCGTTACATTCTGCCTATTTGCACTCTGTAGATCTGTAGTATGTTACACTTTTGGGATGTTATGGATATGTAGTTTCGGTTATGGATACGGTTATGGATTTAGGAATAATATTATAATAGTTGTCCAACACAGTTCATTCATGGCCGCACACTTTACATCGAATAAAAAGTAATAAAAATTGATACTAAATGGCATTAAAAAGGTAAATCAGGCTGTTATGCCTTTACATAATATAATGCTATACAAAAAACAATTTAAACTGCCTACATCCGAAACTATCCGAAACTTTTGAATCGGTTACGGTTACGTTTTTGGATATTTTTTATTTCGGATATCCATAACATCCCTGGTAGGTACCTACCTATGTTACATAAGCCTTTATTTCGTTCCCTGCCCCAGAGCAGTGATCACACAATGTCTGCTCTTTGACCCAATTTGAATGACGTCAGCATGCATGGACCGTTAACATTATGTTGGAAACGTGTAGGTCAGGTGAATTTTGCGTGAATTTTACACCATAATTTTATACAGCGTTATCTCGTAGGTACCTACTACCAAATTAAAGCCTTTGGTATTCTGAGTATTAAACAGGTACTTAAATAGTACTTACATGTTATTAGAATGTACTCTATCATCTAACTAAATGGTCTCAAAACTACTATCGATATCGAAATAGATAAATGATATATTCTGGTTACTACTCTGTAAATGAATATCTTTCTGACAATTTATAATGATTTGTGTGACAATTTGAGTACCTAAGTATTTATTAATGAAATGTTTTTTTTCTCTCCCACTGACATAATATTGTATTCTGCTGACATTTTCAGTATAACTTACTACTCAATTTCTTAAAATGTAATTCGACCAATCATGTATCTTACTATTATTGTATGCCCATGCGGCGGAACAGCTGATCTTTCATACAAATTTAATGACCTGACTTATGTACCTTTGATTTCACAATAAACACAATTTGAATTTGAATTTGATGAATATATCTTAAAACATAACATGTTCCTCGTTAACTTACTTAAAAATAACTTATTTTATCATACATTTTATGAAACCAATCCAAACAATACTAATTGACCTATTATCTAGTGCGGAAAAGTCTAATCATAATAACCATATCCTTACCATTTATTCTGAAACTGAACTGTCCTTAATTGATTAAAAAGTTCACGACCGATATTTTTTTATTTTCTACTTTAATACTTACGCATGTTACTGGCCATTAAAAAGCATCTACAGAACAAACCGATGTTTTCTCATTAAATTCCTCCATTCACTTTACGACTAGTCCAATAAAACACGAGAACAGACGCTGTTAACTGCTCAAAGCCTATCCAATTTACTTTTTAAGGAAGATACTGGCATAAAAAATATTACTTATATAAAAACTGCCCAAGTTGGAGTCGGACTAGCACAAAAAGGGTCCCGTACAAACTGGTAGGTAAGTGACTAAATAAATAGTTTCTGAAATTAGGGATTTCGAGCAAAAAATCACGGTTGCTATATGGGAGCCCCAAATTGCCTTAAATATTAAATTTTATTCTGTTTTTAGTATTTGTTGCTATAGCTGCAACAGAAATACATCATCTGTGAAAATTTCAACGCTCACAGTTCATGAGACCTGGTGATAGACACAGACGGTCAGTGAAGTCTTAGTAATAGGGTATCGTTTTTACCCTTTGGGTACGGAACCCTAAAATATACGATGTTTTTTCGTAAGAGGCCGCTTTATGTACTATCATGGTTTAATGAGAACGTTAAAGGATGATGACTCCTTTACTTAAACGCTTGAGGGCCTGGGACTCGAGGAAATTAGTTTTGGAATGGAAGAATGAGGAAGAATAAGATGCAAGAAAAGATCCAATAAGCTTTGGAAAACAAAATAATTATGTACCCAATTATACGTCAAGGAAATAGCGTTTTCTTGGCCACAATAAAAACGTCATTAGAGACGAGAAAAATTATCTGTGAGAATATAAAAAAGAAAACCCTGAAACAATTATTTATTATAGGCGTTTTGTTTCACTTGACAAATTCTATTTCAGATTCCATAAGTTAGATGATGATAATGGATAATAAAAGCCTAAAAATATACTAAATACAATTCCGAAAGCCCTCGACTGTTAATAAAATTATCATAGCTTAATCGAAATTTTTTCGACAATCTAATTTTGTCTTTGATGAACAAACACAAACATTTCCCGAAATTGCTTTCGTAATATGACAAAATTAAATTGTTCATGAAAAAGCACGCGTCGGGAATACATAGGATTTCTTTTTAATTTGTTCATGTAATGAGATTAAGGAGAAACTCCAGAAAGTTCCGTTGTTCTTTTATAGGTTTCCATTTTGACCTTGACGTAGGTCTGATTGTATATCCCTTTGTTATTTATAGTTATTGTTCATGTTTAATACCTCCATGCTCAGCATACTGGCTGATTCGATATTTTTTTATAAAAAAAAAGAAAAGAAGGAAAAAAAGCTGTCAATTGTTTTTACGTCTTCGCAGCTCGGCTTTTTGTCTGTAACACAATACAATTTTTCTGCGTCGTATCAATTCAAATATTATCATCGTCGTTTTCTTAGACCTACTGGTCAAACGTACTCCATATTTTTTGTGGTCATTTCGAGCACGAATAGCTCTTTGGATTCTACAGTCAATAAAAAACGCTCATCGAAAACTCTAAAATTTCCAGGTAGCACTTTTTAGCACGCCATTGTTAATTTCGTAAGTCGAAAATTCAAACTTTATTGTATTACTTTTACGTTATTTAAACGTTGACTCAAGCAAACACAGTTTTACTTGTCAATTATTTCGTAAAATCGTAATAAATAACTCGTCTTTTCAAACTCATTTTCATCGTTGAAAACTTGAACATTAGGTCGTATTGTCAATATTCATGATCGATTCAATCGTTATTCTATTACTTTTACGTTATTTAAACGTTGACTCAAGCAAACACAGTTTTACTTGTCAATTATATCGTAAAATCGTAAAAATAACATAGTTCAGGAAGATTTATTTTTGTTTCTTAACTAATTAATTCGTTCATTTTGTTTTAATGCAGGTGCTTATCCTTGCGACTTTTAAGTTGTTGCTAGAGTGCAATATAATTTAATTTTCACTGTCCCTGTAAGAATGCGTGCAGTGTTTTATTATTTCTTATTTTCCTCTTGAAGAGGTTTAATTTACTTTTGAAATCCCTAAGTGATTTCAAGTGGGGGGGTATGTTTAATACCTCCATGCTCAGCATACTGGCTGATTCGATATTTTTTTATAAAAAAAAGAAAAGAAGGAAAAAAAGCTGTCAATTGTTTTTACGTCTTCGCAGCTCGGCTTTTTGTCTGTAACACAATACAATTTTTCTGCGTCGTATCAATTCAAATATTATCATCGTCGTTTTCTTAGACCTACTGGTCAAACGTACTCCAGTTCATAATGAATGAATTTATGACAATTCTGTAAAGGGGTTTAACCCATCAAACACCAAGCGGTCGAAATACCGACTAATTGATCATCTATTGTGTCTCGATTCACGGAGCTGGGAATGGCTACATTTTTTTATGTGAAAGCATACTATCACTATTTAGTACTAAAAACAAATAATTCAAAATGGTAGTTCTAAAATTAATCAAAAGGAGACCGTTTTGCTGGCCGGTATCCAACAACTCTAACATCACAATTCACCACAACCACGAGTCTTTGCAAGTTGGTATTTTTTCTAATATCCGATAGCCCCGTTCACACACGTGTACACCACTATTATTCACGATCAACTGCAGTAGTAAACACAACATACGGCCGCAGGGCTGCGTTCACAAACGACTGAATTTATATGTTTCACTTCTAGCTGAACAAATAAAATGTGCTATGTATGGTATGGCCTTTGTGACAAAGAGTGCTGTATGGAAGTAAAAATTACAATGCCTGTTTGTTCTTATGTTTCTTTAACGATGGTCTTTTGCTTAAGATGTGAGATGAGGGGTTAGAAATACAGAGGAAAATGTTTAACGCTTATAAAAGCTTTTGTTTCAAATATCTACAAGCTCATCACTTATTTTACTTGCTACAGTTTCTGCCTTCAAGCATAGTCTGTTTTAATATTATACTAGCTGAGCAGGCAAACTTCAAACCCCTTAATATTTATATTCATCAGAAATAGCGTAGGAAAGATTTTTTCAATACGGGACAATAGTTTCTGAGTCTATTCAATTAAATATTAGTGTTTTCCACGAGTATTATCAGCGCTATAGCCATACACACTCAGAGATTTTTTAATCTAATATTATTTAGTGCTTAATAAGTTTTAAAATTATTCAAACATATAGGCAAACGGAATAATAGCTTTACCATAACATCTGTGGTATTGCAGATGCATTAAAATCGGATTGCAGTTGCCTTAACACATGTTTGCGGTTGGCCATCTGTATTGGAAAGTCTGAAGGAACGGGAGCCTACATCGTTTTGGCACCGTGCCTAATAGTGTTCTATGCTGTAGGGCTGCCACTTATTTTGTAATCTCATGAGTATATTCGATACCACATCAGACTATAAAAAAATTGTCTAATGTCAATTTAAATATCAGCTGGTCAATTTATTCACTAATTGGGTTTTTTGGCGGTCAAGTTGTAAATCCTTGCTACTCAGGAGTTGCACCGCACTTAAATAGTGGCAACGAAAGGAGGGAATAGCCTACTAAAATATTTTTTGCAATATGGCATCTTTTACTACTATGTACACGAGATGCTATAGAGTTTATAGCTTAATCTGCCGTCTGTACGATAAATTTTGTGTAATATTCAATCACGGATTAAAAGCGGATTTGGTTGAGATTAACTTGTGCCTGTTGATATAATCCTATTTCAATATCATACCGGAATATACAATTTCCGATAAGTTCTCTCTGTAGTAGTCTCCTCTGTCACTGTGTAGAATAGACACGACCACGATGCTTCCGGACCTCGAGGTCTAATAACTAAGATAATAATAATAAATAAATCTTTGGACAAAATTTTTGGACAATTTCACACAGCACCAGCTAGCCCCAAAGTAAGCAACTTAATGCTTGTGTTATGGGTGCTAGCTTAACGGATATACTACTTATATACTTTTTTTTTAAATACATACATATTATACATAGTCACTCACAAAATTCATCATTTCAATTTCTGCCCGGCCGGGAATCGAACCCGGGACCTCTCGGCATAGTAGTCCGTTCTGAACCACTACACCAAACGGCCGACATCCGACAATAAATATCCTATTTCAATATTATGAGTATGGTGTAGTGTCCAGCTAGTTTTGAAAAAATATCTCTAGGACTAATATTGACAGTTGAGTTCGCAAACCTAGCAGACCTAAAGAACCGTTATAGGCCATGAAATCATGAATATGGTTATATAGGACTATTGCAACTGCTTAACGTGCCCTGCTAAACGAAAATCCACAAGATAATCTGAAAAAAAAAATCGTCAATATTTTTCTAAAAGATCCCATTATCACTATGCTATATTTTATGTGAAAATACGACGTCACAAAAACATTGATGTCCGCTTTTCGCTTTTCCATTTTTTGCTCTGGCAAGCTTAATTTTTTACCACAGGCAACCCTACGAACATAATGCTATTATGCGACGTCACGTCCAACTGCAGGGTCCGGGGACTTTTTCTCCCAAGATACTGTAGAGATTTTTGCTTTGAACGAAGAAAGTTTTCAGAAAGCAATTAAGAGCAAAAAGCGAATTTTCCAGAAAATATTTTAAGCTCATAATGTCTGGCAAGTTGGAGTGCCATTTAAGTAACAGATCTTGATTGGTTAAAGGATTATTTAATAAAGAGTGAGGTGTTATTTTCATTAAAAAGTGTGAATTTCTTTTTGTAAATATTGTTTAATCGGAAAATGAGACTAAAAAGTTGTTTTTTTCATAAAAATTTAAACCACTTTGATTGTTAATTACTATTTGTACCTACTTTTTAGATAGTATCATATTTTTCAGTTGTATTTTTGATCATATTGCAAATGTTTATTTTACCGTTCAATATTTTAATAAGTGTTTTATTTTGTTACAGGTAAACATACAAAAATGGAAGCACTTCAACTGGATAGTCCATAGGTATAAAAAATACGACCATGTAGTTTAAATCCCATATCGACACAAAAGGTCTTAAAACAATGTGGTATCCATTTCACTTCCTATAAGTAAAAGTTTATGGAACGAAACCGCAAAAATTCTGCTTGTATTCTTTTACCCTAATAGAAATTCCAACTAAAGAAACCAGATGCAAGCCATATTATATGAACGGAGGAATTCATATGTGAAACAAAAAATATGCGGCTTACTTTAGGGGTTCATGGTTTCAGGATTCATTCCAAAAATATCTTTATAGCGATGGCATAAAGTACACAGATGAGAGGTAGCCAAAGATAGTAGTGATGTGAATTACTAATTCTATCGATACAACTGTAAACACTAAAAATAACACTGTTAAGATTGTGTGAAAAAAATGTGTCATTGTAATTATGCATAAACGCGATAATTATGAAGCGACGCAACGCGCCGTAAATAAAATTAATGCAATCAATACCGACGGTGTTTTAGTAGGCGACTATGTAAGTACTAATGCTCGTTTTCACCATTAATTCCTAATTTTAAGTCACCCCTATGAAATCAAATTTCCTGTTATGCATAGGGGTCACTTAAAAATTAGGGATTGATGGTAAAAACAGGCATAATTATTGTAATAAGTACAACGATTACTTGATATTTTCTGAATTTTGATATTGGCATAGCGTTGCTGCTTTTACGAAAATTAAAACCTGAACCGCCTAGAGCCACCAAACTATCGACAGTGTTACATCCTTAGTGATACATTTCGGTGAGTTGAAGATGGCGAACAATCTTTTGTACGGACCCGTAAAAGGGGACACAAAGCTCGCAGTGTAAATTGTGGAATGGCTACTGCAGCGCAGTTTCTTTGCAACGCACTGCAAAGGACACTCAGACTGGAGCCCCCGGGCTGCATGTCGTGTTGATGTCTGAAGAGATATGGCTTTGAGTGTACTTGGATAAGTAATTTCTGGAATTCTTACAAGATAAGATTTATTTTATCTAGCACTGTAATTTTACCTCTAGTTAACGTTAAAGGTCTGAAGATTGTTTGAGAAGAACATTTTTTCATTATCGTGTGTATGGAGTTCCGAAGAATTTATTATAACGTTTTTAAATACGATTTAATTAGGTATTAATTAAGTACCTACAAGAAGCATTTCAACTGTAAAATACATTCAGAATTGACTGATTAATAAAAATCATACCTGATTAACCTATCTAAATTCTGTAATGGAAAATGTAAGATGAATAGGTAAGTGGTAGATATAAAAAAAATTCTTAGCAATCATTATACTTAATTGAAGTTCTAAGGCTACAACAGCTTTAACAGCGTATGAACAAACAGACAAGAAGTCATACTGAGACTTGTGACTATGAACCATCCGAATAATGCAAATACTCTACATCGCAACAGTAATAAGTATACTATCAAGATGAAAAGCCAACAGCGCGCAAAGTAAATTCTTCGTTCGTGGTTCCCCAAGAAATACACTTAAAGTTCACATTCCTGTGTATTTTGCATTGTATTTTAGTTGCAGTGTTGACCTTTCCACTAACAATTAACATTCTAAATGAGCGCACTTTAGCGTAAACAACCAAACAAATGCATTCTCTTTATGTACGTAATTACTTTGTGTTTTCACTGTAAGGCTGAAACTGTAGAAAGAAAATGAAAAATTGCTTATTTACAGTTCCTGTAGTAGTTAAATAGTAAATAGGTAAATAACATCCAAAGTAGTAACTATCAAGCGAAAACTTGTGGATCGTTGTCTTGACGCCTTCTCGTATTTACTACACGGCTTTTGATGTTACTCCTTCACACAAAATCTTCTAAACGGATTTTGATAAAACTTAAAAAAAAGCTACAGCTTAAATAATAGAAAGAGACTTAACACCACAGTACCAACAAATCATTGTCATCAAGTTATGAGAGAGCAGTATTTTACTGTATTTCAAACAAGAAACGATTCCAAACTTCAAGTTCAAACGAAATACTTATTTCAAAACACTTCGAACGCAGGTGCTACTTCCCAACAATTTACATCTAGCGCCACTCGCTGAGTTTCTTAGCACTCAACTTAAACCATCTCATTTTTCATTATAATCCTCATAATACTTGCCGTATCCATAATATTCTTACAGCCTTGAAGTACTCGTGTATGGCTGCCATTGGAGCGAACTTACCTTTGAAGTAAAGTGCCGACTGCAGAAAAAACGGACTAAAAAGCTGAGTTGGAAAAAGACGTGCGTTGTAAGCGTGTAATCAAAGTTTGGGTACGACGTTTCGGTAGTTTGATCGTTTGACTTGTTCGACCATGTGATTTTGAGCAAGGATACGGGAAGTTTATTTGGAAATCGTTATACTCTTTGACGATAAATCTAAACGTCTGCAAAAGAATTGGCTTTCCGAATTGGTTTCTTGAGCACTGACTGAATCATTCTCTTTCAAAAATTTTGTTATTATTTTATATGCTGTGAAAGATGTTTTATACGAAAAACTAATAAATACCATATCAGGTTGAAAAACTAAAGTTGTCATTACGCCCCACATTACTGAAAGTAAGAAAGGCTGAGTTGCACCACCTAACTTTGACAGTAATTATGACGATAACCGGTGCATTTTGTATGGAGTTTGACAGATTTTTGACGTTTGTCAAAGTTAAAGTAAGATGGTGCAACTCAGCTTAAGTAGAGACCTTTTACAAACGGGCAGCCTTGTGTTGTACTCGTATAGTAATTATTTTTACGCAGTTTCATCATCAGATACTTGTAACGTTAATAAATTACATAACTGTGTCTTTATTTAGCATTATTAAGGTACTTACTCGTACTTGTTTACTACTGAAAAGTTGATCATGAGAAACAGTTATTTTGTTGGTAAAGATAGAGTGGTACAAAAGAAAATTACTTACAGCGTTGTTACTTGCAGTATTTGGGTTACCCTCAATCTCCATCACGTCAAAGCCATTCGCGTGCATTTCGTTTACAACTCGGGAACAACGAAACTGTATTGTAGTTTAGAACGATATAGTGCGTTCACCTCGAATAAAACCAGTGTTCAGGCATTGTGAAGTCAGAGAGACATTGACTTAACCAAATATCGTCTATATTGTGTACTCGGCTGATAAATATCGTCTCAAGTCTTAATAAAAGTGTAAATGCTCTGTAAAATTATTGTTTTTCAGCAATATTGCACCTGAAGTTTATGAGTGGATCCTTAAAAATATCAAATGGTGTGAAATATTGTTTTTGAAGCAAAAATTGAGTGAGTTTAGTTGTAGTAAAATGTTCTTGAAATGACTGCCTGAAGAATGAAAGATACAGCTGACAGCACATAAAAAAATTCATCTAGTATTACTACGAATTATGAACCTAGCATTTTTTTCGTGGTAATATTTTTTTGGGTACCATTGTCATTAGTAATAATAATTTTGATTATTACTCTTAGACGTTTGACAATATGTTTAAAAATAAAATGTCAAAGAATCTCTTATAAGACTTTGTAAAGGATTGCAATTTAAGTATAAAGAATGTAAGTAACATTGTAACTCATCCTTTTATTGCATTTTACGCCCAAGAGATAGAATGCGTAATCTTGAAACGTTTTCTATTAAATTTAATGCTGCGGTATTGCTGTAATTGTATATTGTCATAAAATACACTGTTGCAAATGCAGCTATAAGTGAAGATGGAGAATGTTCAATTTCCACAAACTGTACGTCATATTTATTTCAGAGATTCAATCCGGTAGTAACAAAAATACAAAGTTATAATACTATAGAATTCATCTACGCAAAACTTGTAACTAAATGAGTTTTGCGTTTGCTACAGAAGAATGAAATGTAACGTTCATCGGCTTTCATTCGAAGAAATTTTACTTAATAACAATTTTTTGTAAGTGTCTTTGAGACCTAGCGAAGGGATATCATGAATTTCTGTCAAGCGTCAAGGAATATCTCAATATATCATGTTAAAACTAAACATGGGCCAATGTATAACCCACTTAATTTTAAGCTGCATGTGTCAAACAAGGCTGTATGTTTCTTTAATAAAGATAAATAAATAAATAAATAAAAACATAAAGGGTCCCGCAGACTATGTCATCATCATCATTATCATTTCAGCTACAGGACGTCCACTGCTGAACATAGGCCTCCCCCAATGACTTCCACATCGCCCGGTTGATAGCAGCCTGCATCCAGCGCCTTCCTGCTACCTTTATAAGGTCGTCGCAGTTAAATATAACTATGAACAAGTATGAAAGTACCTACATTACACCGATTTGCTATAGCCGATTCCTTATAAAAATTAGAAGCCGATCAAACTATGCTATGGGACGATAAAAAGTTTGTAGTCTTCGGGGACTCCAATGATAATCTGAAGTGTCATGTTCGTGTCATATTTCAATTAAAATGAAAACTTTGCTTGAGTGACGTGTGAATATTGCTAACATGATGTAAGTAGTCCCTTATATTGTGACGCTGGACAATAGAGTGACCCGTAGTGATTGATGTTGCAAACCGGGAGCGCAAAATGGTTTCCACTAGTGATGGTACTGAGGTTCGATTCCGATTCCGAAAGTTTGAGACTTCCGATTTATTTTGCACTATCGATTCCGATTTTAGTTCCGATAAATTTCAATCAGAAGTTAGGTGTATCGGAGGTCAATGCATAGTTACGCGGTGGCGACGCCAAGAATAAACGAGTACAGACTACTAGGTGTACTCTTGTTCAGATATTAACCTAACTGTATTTTTTTCTTGAAGTAATAAAAATGTAACTGACGATTAATGTGTGTAATTTTACTTTCTAAGACATTTCTCTTCTGCTACCGGTTTCGATTTAGGTTCTGATATAACCACCTCCGTAACATCCCTATTTTCCACAATGATTAATTTATACGTGGCCACAGGCCACATAGACAATTTCAAAATTACTGACCTTCATACATAATCCCTGTTGTGTTGCTATCGAATAGGGTCTATGGAAATTGCTACCTTAATAACGATACATAATCCTGAGGCTTACCCTGGAACGTTTTCGTATCAACTTGTAAATTTTCAATGTGTGGTCGGTGGAAATTCATCATAGCCCGATTATGGTCTTTGGGTGTATGAGTCAAGGGTCGCTTGTTTTAATCATCATCTTCGTCATATTTGGTCTGTGGTGTATTTAGACACATCTACGGTTTTATTCAAATATGCACCTAATCACCAAACAAAACATACCTACCTAGGTGTTTAATTACGCCCGTATTCACAAACGATGCTGGCTTATGTGAAGTAGCAAATCGAACACACAGCGTTGAATAGAGCTCTGTGATTTGTTCATGTGTCACCCTGTGCCCTGTGCTGTGGTAATAAAGTTAGCGAGAATGAGACTCTCGACTCGAGAGGTTCTGGGTTCGGGTTCCAGAAGATGGCACAACAAATAGAGTTAAATCACTTTGTGTATTTGTTCCCAGAATGCAAGCTTGAGTCGACTATACATCAGAACAGATGTAGAAATATGTTGCATCGTAGAACATGTTGAGCCATGTCAGACGTGTAGTCTCATTACGTTTGACAACTTGATAGGCTTGTTTCCTAAAAAAAATCCTTTTATTTAGGTAAATTACAAAAAAATATTGGACACTATAATTTTATTTGTCAATCAAACAAGTAATTACGAAGTTATGGTGCGTTGAAGTTCTGCGTGACGTCACAAGGTGCTACACTTTTAGCTCTTTTTGACGTCACGTGCGTCTTCTCTACGTGTTGAGTATTCAATTCAAACTTGCTTTTTAAACAGAAACATCTCTATTGTGACCACAGATAGTAGAAAATTCTAAAGAAGTGCAGACGTTGAATGATCCGGGTCCTGTCAATGGCGATACAATTGCGTTTGCTGTTTCCACTCTCAACAAAGTTGTTTAACAAGTAAGACAAGTTCTAATTGGTGTTCCAGACGGAGTCAGCTGAAGGTAATAGAACTCAGGGGTTAAGTTGTCATTAAAAATAATGAAGATAGGATTTTGTGATATTTTTTCGTGAAAAATGTTTCGGTATTTCTATTATTGAACAGGTACAGATAATTTCATAATAAAAGTGTAGAAACGAGTTCAAAGGTTACATAAACCTTTAGGTTGTAAAAGGTCAGGCATAAGTAACATTTTATAAAATAACTAAGTAGCTTTTACAACAGAAAATCTTTTTTACACGGTGATAAAAAACCGAGATAAAAACTGTTTTGAACTGAGTCTCAAACTATCTTTATACAAGTGAATCTGAAGTGGTTATAGAGTAAAATAATTAACTTTAAAAAAAAATAAAACCGACTTCAAATGCGTGAACACAAAAAAAAACTAAAAATTAAAAAAAAGTTCTACCCTTGGGGGTGAAATATTTTCTTCAAATTCGCAAATCGTTCAAATTGGTTCATAATCGGCGGAGATACTGCGTATGAAAAAGTTCACCCCCATTTTCCACCCTTGGGGGTGAATTATTTTCTTCAAATTCGCATGAAACCACCCTTTTGATAATACCTATTCAACAAAAAAATAATCGTTCAAATTGGTTCATTATCGGCGGAGATATTGCGTATAAAAAAGTTCATCCCCAATTTTCCACCCTTGGGGGTGAATTATTTTCTTCAAATTCGCATGAAACCACCCTTTTGATAATACCTATTCAACAAAAAAATAATCGTTCAAATTGATTTATAATCGGCGGAGATATTGCGTATAAAAAAGTTCATCCCCAATTTTCCACCCTTGGGGGTTGTTTTTTCTATTATTAAATTTAAATGGGACCACCCTTGAGGTTGTGTTATTACCTATACGCCGAAAAAAGATTTGTTCAAATCGGTTCATAATTGGCGGAGTTATCGCGTAACAAACATAGAAAAAAAAAACATACGGGTCGAATTGAGAACCTCATCCTTTTTTGAAGTCGGTTGAAAAGCAACAAAAATGGTCTCTCTATCGAGTTACTTTCGTGTTTTTAATATTATCATATTAATTATAGTAATTATAGTTTAATCTCGCAACAGCTATTCTCCAAGGAAATACTTACATAAGGGAAGTAACAAACACATAAGGAAATTGTAGTGCTCCATCTTCGTATTTCATTAACGCGCCATTTACCACGCAAATGAATAAAAATAGTTTTACGTCCTCCATTATTGCAATGCGTGCACTTTCCTAACCACGGACTGTAATTTAGGGCGTGAATCAAGTACAATGCACAGCACATCAGAATGTGTTTTTTGTTTCAAAATCGCTTCTATTACAAGTACTTAGGATGCGTCACTTTTAAGCATGACGTACCGTCGCCTGTGCAAAGAACAGCACATCAAACTGTTAATTTTTGGTGCAAAATAGAACCTTATTGCAACTACATAAGAAGTAGTGTTTGATACTTGATGTACCGTCTGTAATTTACGGCTGCAATCTCATTTATTATTGCCAGGCAGAGTTCATTCCGCTAAATATTTTTGTGGTAGTGATGGGCTGGTGTGGTGAGGCGAATACGAATTGCGGAATTGTGTCCGTTTTGGTATATAAATGTACTAAATTCGGACGAAATTCTGTTCATCAGATAGGCTAGGTACGCACTTAACCTTCACTGGCAGAGTTTTATTGAAGGCCATGTTGTAGATCTTGACTACACCTAGCTACAGAAGTTGCTGAAAACAACCAAAAAGAGGGGAAATACATAGGTCCATTGTCAACACACCTCTAATAATTATATCTCAATTGCGCTAGATTTTTAATACAACTATTTGACATTTTACTACCTACTCAAAATTATCTTCTGTGTCTGAATTAAAATTTCAAAAGATATGTGTAAACATGTAAATGCTCAGTCTTTAAAATTATTATTTCACCATTAATCGTATTCAAATGTGTGTAAATAAAATTTCCATTCTCCGAATGAAAAAATAATTCACTCCACCCCTATTTGCAGGCCGAAAAAGCCGGTTGGGCAGGAATTCTAGAAAATATTTTGCGGCCGAACTGAGAAATTCCAAATGGAAAATTTCCCGGGCGAACGGGGCATGTTTTAATTAACGAAACTGAAGGCGGTGCATCCGTGAAATGCTGGTCTCTAGGGGCGAGATGTAACACGCCTCGTTTCGACGAACTCTAGACAATTTCTCCGCCTTGCGAAGTTGCGAGTACGTGCTTTAGTGTTATTTTGAAGTATTTTATTTGAATATTGCATATACTTTATCATGCATCTTTTTCTTCTTCTGTGACTTTTACAATTTCATTTAGGGTCGGCTAGCTCTAAACCATCAATACATTCTGTCTTCGGTTGTCTGGTCATAAGTAGGTATCCTAAAAGCCAAAATGTGATATAAGTCTGGTTTTCAAGGAAAAGTAAATGAAAATGACTAGGATGTCTCAATTTTTTTATCGCAGAACAAGGCAGTTATTTGACCGCAATCGTACCTAAGGTTATGTAAGATGTTATGTAGGATGGTACATATCTGCCTTGTAAGTGCTTATTCACTGTCGCCTTGCGAACAATAAATATTTCCCAATACATACAATAATGATTGAAGAAATGTGATGATACTTCTATTGCTATGCTTTCCTATAAATTTCCACGACAAATTAGTCACGTAGGCTATAACGAAGTTACTTTACTTTAGCTTCTCGCCTTTGAAAGTTAATTGAACGGAATAAAACAAAACCTTAATTCACTGTTCATTTAATTATCTTGCTATTCTTTACATGTATAACTTTTCATGTTAAGTAAATGTTGTTGCATAACTTTCCACACAAGCCTCCCCAAATGTTGACTTTTAGTGCTTGCATATAAAATATGTACGCTGCGGTCGTACTTACTCAAAATTCCTCAGTTATTTCTGACTTTCAAGGATCAACGCGGTGCGAGTGTGAATTTCAATGGAATTTCGTTTGTCTTTTAAAGTTCTTTGCTCTTTGGATTGCACATTTGCTTAAATGGAATCCGTGGTGTGTCAGTAGATGATAGTTTTGAAATGTCTTTCAGAAATGGATCACCCAAAAGGCATTCTCTCAGCCGTCCGACTGTAAATAAATAAAATTGTATTAAGCATGATTAGGAGTGTTAAAAACGATGGTGGACTGTATTATAGAGAGGCCTGCCGGTGGTGATTGTGGTATGCCACTAGAATCAAGGAAACTCCAAAAAAGGGCCAGAACAGTAGGTATATTGCAGCTTTGCAGCTCAAAACATTAACACGAGAGAGTACAAAAAGCAACTACAAAAACTCAAAAAACAATATTAAAAAAAAGTATAAAACCATAAACAGTTATCAAAAAGGATTGCTGGCCAAACTGCCAGCAACATCCTCCACCCCCCTGGCAGAGCCGATTTAGTCAGGAGGGGAACTTGATAGTAGTTTGACCAGCTTGATGACTGGTCGCCGCAGAATTCCGCCGGGAGAGTGGTGACCTCTGTGACGCGGATTATTTCGTCCTTGCCGGGGTGGACCGCAGATATTCTGCCTCGAGGCCATGTTCCCCGCGGGAGATTACCGTCCGCGATAAGGACGAGGTCACCAACTCGGAAATTCTGCGACGAAGAACCTTCGGGCGACCTTCTAGGAGCGATTAGAGGAAGGTACTCTTTGACCCAACGCTGCCAAAATAGTTCAGCAAGGCGTTGAGACTTCCTCCAATCACTCCTACTGAGCAGGTCCCCGGCATCAGTCTTGATAGGATGGTACGGTGACGATGAACCGATGAGAAAATGAAACGGCGTTAACAATTCGGGAGCGTGAGGTTCGCTGGATGCGTGGGTAAGCGGTCTGCTGTTCACCAGTGCTTCTGCTTCATGAAGAGCGGTGCATAGAAGCTCGTCTTTGGGCACTTGCTCTGCCAGCATGGCTTTCAGCGCCGTCTTCACTGTTCGAACCATCCGTTCCCACGCTCCCCCCATATTAGGAGCTGAAGGGGGTATGAACTGCCAGGAAATATGTTGGTTAGCACATTCGTCTCCGAAACACTGCTGGTAGCTTGCAAGAAGTAGATTATTAGCCCCAACGAAGGCAGTCCCATTATCTGACAATATCTTGCACGGGGTGCCTCTTCGAGCGACAAATCGTCGCAGGCACATCACTGCAGCGTCCGCTGAGAGGCTGTGTACAATCTCCAGGTGAATGGCTCGGGTAGTAAGACACGTGAAGAGAGCAAGGTATCTTTTTTCTCGTCGTCTTCCCACAGCAACCAGCATCATCGGTGGTGGGACCAGATTCGCACGTCGAATTGTGCAGGTAGTACAACGCACAGTTATGAAGTGGATTGTGTTTCGCAGTCGTAAAATCGTATCGTAATCGCAGTAACGTTGGCGTATCTCGTTCACCACTAGTTCATTCAGTTTGTGAGCAGCCTTTTTATGATAGTGTGTTACAAGGAGGCGAGCGCTGTGGTGACGACCATCTAAAATTATTGGTCTCTTAGTGAACGAGGGCATATCAGGCGTGGCAGATACTCTTCCGTTCATTCGGAGTAGGCCTTCAGAATCGAGCGTGGGAGTCGAACGAAAGAGACGGCTGCTTCTGTTGACAGCTTGACGTCGGCGATTCGACCTCAATTCTTCTGAGAAGGACTCTTCTTGACATTGACGAATGATGTGAACCTCTGCCGTGTATAAATCCTCGTCGCTGAGCAATGGTAACGATGATAATGAATGCGCTGGATGACTATCATGAGCGCATGAGGATGAAGAGAAACGTGTAGCCAAATTATGTGACCCCAATTTTGAATTTATGCGATTGCGGAGGATTTTGATATACTGATGCGCACGGGCGGTTGCACGTACCATCCGCAACCAACTGCTAAATCGCGAAGGGTCCGCCGCCAATGTAAACGAAATAGGCGTTGGCGTGTGAGAATTTTGATCGTCTAAGGCATGAATGTGTATGTACTCTGCCTTAAACTCCCGTCCGAAATCTGACTCTTAAGGAGGAAACTAGGACCGTTAACCCATCGAGAGGAGACTGCAGAACTCATTCGAGTAGCTTCGTCCGCGACGTTTAAACTAGTCGGAACCCACCGCCATTCACAGACCTCAGTGATTTCGGATATTTCTCCTACACGGTTGGCAACAAAGGGTTTTAATGAGCGGGCTTCAGCTCTTAGCCAACCAAGAACGTTCATTGAATCTATCCAAAATACACGCCTACATGGAGTTACATTGTGCTCCGCCAGTATAGTGGCCGCGAGACGTGCGGCCAGCAGAGCACCCTGTAGCTCCAGACGCGGCATCGAAACTGGCCTGAGTGGAGTGACCCGTGCCTTCGCTGCAATGAAGGATAATTTGACTTTACCGTTTGAATCCAAAATACGCCAGTACGCGACACTCGCGTAAGCTAACTCGCTGGCATCAGCAAAGACGTGTAGCTCCAGCTCAGATTGGTCTAAGTCCGCGTTGCAATGAGACGCATAGCAACGTGGAATGTTCATATTTTCCACTAACGCGATACTGTCTAACCATGAACCCCATTCTTTTTGTTGGTCCATCGGTAAGGGTTCATCCCAAGATACTCCTGTTCGCCAACATTTTTGAAGGAGTATCCTGCTATGAACTGTCAGTGGCGAAAGAATTCCTAATGGGTCGTACAAGGACATGGCGCAAGATAAAACGGATCTTTTTGTTAATTTAGGCAATTCAGATTGCTGCGTTTTTGTTGGGCGAAATTGTAACGCATCTTGAGCTGTGTCCCAGATTAATCCTAATACACGGCAAGTTGAGGTAGCAGGAGCGAGGGGAACCACAGATGTAGGTGTCGTGGCGCAGAGCTCTGGTGGTAACAATTGAAGAGCTTCACTATTATTAGATACCCATCCCCTCATCTCAAATTCTGCTAGACTGTGCAATTCGACAATATCAGCGACAAGGCGAGCTGCGCGTTTGACGTCGTTGACACTAATGACGCAGTCATCCATGTATGTGTTTCTGATAGTGTCAGCGGCGTCAGGAAACCGAGACTCATGTTCCTGTGCATTTTTGCGCAAAATGTAAATGGCAGTGCAAGGACTGGAAGTGGCACCAAAAATCATAGAGGTCATTTTATATTCCTTGACGGGACCTCCACAGTCCGCATCTCTCCATAAAAACCGTTGCATGTCCTGGTCCCGTTCTATTATCTTCACCTGTGGAAACATTTCCTTTATGTCTCCTATCATTGCTATACGTCCTTCACGCCAACGAAATAGAATTCCTAGAAGGGAAGGCAATAGATCGGGCCCGGGCAATAATAACGAGTTGAGGCTGACTCCATCTGTTCGAGCAGCTGCATCGTGTACCACGCGGATTTTCTTTTTTTGTGGATGGAAAACCGCAAAATGAGGGAGGTACCAGAACCTACAATTATTCTTTACAAGTGACTGGTACGTATCATCGCACTCTTTAGCATAACCTTTGTCAATAATATCGGTAATAAATTTAGAATACGCAATTTTCAAATCTTTGTCTTTAGCTATTTTACGCTCTAAAGTATTGAAACGAGAACGAGCTAGAGCATAACTATCAGGGATATGCGGGTTATCCTCTCGCCAGAGCAAACCGACTTTAAACCTACCGCTTGGTAACCTTTCAGCAGTCTTGTCGAGAGTTTGTAATGCACGCTCGTGTAAAGGTCCGCACGATGTGGAACGTTTAGTAATTCCTAAGATGTTGCTGGCAGTTTGGCCAGCAATCCTTTTTTATATTGTTTATGGTTTTTTTACTTTTTTTTAATATTGTTTTATGGATTTTTTGAAGTTGCTTTTTGGTACTCTCGTGTTAATGTTTTGAGCTGCAAAGCTGCAATATACCTACTGTTCGGGCCCTTTTTTGGAGTTTCCTTGATTCTAGTGGCATACCACAATCACCACCGGCAGGCCTCTCTATAATACAGTCCACCATCGTTTTTAACATTGGTTGCGGATGGTGCGTGCAACCGCCCGCGCGCATCAGTATATCNTGGTCCCGATGTTAAAAACGATGGTGGACTGTATTATAGAGAGGCCTGCCGGTGGTGATTGTGGTATGCCACTAGAATCAAGGAAACTCCAAAAAAGGGCCAGAACAGTAGGTATATTGCAGCTTTGCAGCTCAAAACATTAACACGAGAGAGTACAAAAAGCAACTACAAAAACTCAAAAAACAATATTAAAAAAAAGTATAAAACCATAAACAATTATCAAAAAGGATTGCTGGCCAAACTGCCAGCAACAAGGAGAATCAATAAAATTGAATTGTTAGGTAACTATGAGGTACCTACTAAATTGGTATTATTAAATGACACCAAAGTAACAAAAATATAGGTACCAGGATTTGGGAATAATAATTCGTTTTATATAATATGTATGTGTCGGATGAGATTTTCCTTTATGTCACCTTAATATCTAATCCAATTTCCAAAGCCGCAAGGTGCTATTAAATGATGCGTATCAGCAATTTGTCATCATACAAATTAGGGCACACCGGTGCTTGTGAAAATTACTAAGCCATTAGCGAGTTTCACAACTAATTAGCACGGTGTATGTAAGTCTTATAGTGTAGGGACACCATAAAAATACTGTAAGAGGACAAATCTCCTGAAATATATTTAGGGCTGATTTTACAATCGTCGGATAACTTTTAACTGAAGAATAAGTTTGGCACATTGACAGTTTCAGTATGAGAAATATGTCAAAATGACAAGTTTATCCTTCAGTGAAAAGTTATCCTACGATGGTAAAATCAGCCATTAGTAAGTAGTCTTTTGTTCAAGAAAATACGTGCTATGGCTACTTTGTAGAGTATAAAAAGTAAATTATACAATAGCAGTTAGTCACTAAAAAATGTATCAACATCAGCAATAAATCAACATAGACACAACTGAAAAATAATAGGTACGAGATCCACGAACCCCGATAAATGATCGTGATGACACGGCAGATAATTCGATTGTCTGCTGTTGTTTCTGTAATTGGCATCTGTGTGCCTACCATGAGTTTACGTTAGGTGTGCTCGCTAGCGACTGCGTAAAAAAATGACATTTAAATGTATGACATATTGTGCAGCGCCCCTAGCGGCTACTTTCAAGAAATAAAATCTTCATAGAACTTTTTGACGTATTCGCTAGCGAGCTCACCTAACGTAAACTCATGGTAGGCACACTGATGAATGATACATTTGTTGTTATTTTCAGAACACTAGTCATTTCTATATCATCAATAAACATCCATAATTTTACCTTTGATCGAGTAGAATCGACTAAACACACATTAAAACAGTAGCAGACATGAAGTCATTGGTGACAAGGTACTTTTAAAAATAAAATGTATGTTTAGAAGCTACTAAATACCGACAATAGCACATCAAGCTACACATTTTTGTTGCACAGTTCCCTACCTAACTCAAAGGTGACTGACTGACATAGTGATCTATCAACGCAGAGCCCAAACCACTGGACGGATCGGGCTGAAAAGACAATGCCGGAAATTGGCGTCATTTTTTTTTCGCGCGGCCATCGACCAAACTTTGTTTTTTGATTACAAAATAGTGTAATAAACCAAACTTACTATGACNGGTCATAAGTCCTAAGGCACCCCCCCTGGTATCCCCAGGATTTTCTGAAAGACAATCCCGCCCCCCTCCCCCCGTATCATGACATAGACCGCAGATTTGCCAATTTGCCATGCAGATGTGCCAGTGAGTAGGTACTAATCTGCGCGACTTGTGTCACCCTCTGATGCTTGGCACCCGGGGCGGACCGCCCATGCCATAGTAAGTTTGATTTATTACACTATTTTGTAATCAAAATACAAAGTTTGGTCGATGGCCGCGCGAAAAAAAAAAGACGCCACTTTCCATACAAAAACTGGCATTGCCATTTGGCATGCAGGTAGATGTTATAACGTAGGCATCCGCTAAGAAAAGATTTTACGAAACTCCATCCCTAAGGGGGTACAACGGGGTCCACGCATACGAAGTCGCAGGTGGCCGTTAGTTTTAATTAAAGTCTGCACAAAGTCAAAAGTCAAGTCAAAGTCAAAATTTCTTTATTTGTTTATCTTACAAATCGTCATTTTGCTCTTGACAAAGTAAGACATTACTTTAAGCGCAAAATAATTAACAGTCACGTTGAGTTGCGGTCGGGAAATAATAACGAAACAGAAACATTAATTTCATATGAAATCGTATCAATTAACGACACCAATGTTGCGGTTAATTAACGCTAGTACAATATTAACGAATAAATTAGGTTTAATTGGAACCAGCTCGTGGAAAAACAATCAGGTGTGTGTTTGATTTTGGGGTGTTTTATTGATTGTTAATAGTACGTGGAAATGTAAGTGAAACAAATTATGCCAGTTTTGTATTAGTATGACGTAATAGGTAGTTTTTAATTATGAGGAGGAGGAGGTCCTTTGTCATCGTTCTCATAATCAGGGAATATAAGGACAAACTAAAATAATAGATTGTAAAACAAGAAAGAACTACTAATTATCGCTGTAATATTAACAGAAGCTTACTTTATTGAAGTTTTTCAGTAATATTTAGGTAGCTACTTACTTTATTTAAACTTAAAAAAGTTCCCTAATTTATATCTTAGTACGAAAAGAGCCGAAAAGAAGATAAAAAGTAGAACAAAGCCAAAAATAACTATTGAAAGCAAGCAAAATAATATTTTATTTTGTAACGCCACTTTTTATTCGCCAAATAATCGAGCTAAAACTCTGCAATTTGTACATACAATGTAAAAACAAAGTGCCTCTATTAATCTTAGCCTTGCTCTAGGGCAAAAGTCCGAAGTCGATAAAAGAAAAGTTGGACCAGTCCCACTTCAGAACAAGTGTACAGACACCCTACGCTTGCAAAGTTTGCGAACCAAGGGCAGTTTAAAACTAAGGAAGTTGACGGCACATTTAGTTTATTAATGCGGGACGTAAGTTAAGAATCAATTAGCAAGTAGGTAATATGTTTAATGGGAACCAAGTTTTCATGTATTTTCAGGCAAGATTTTGGAGGTAAATAGTTATGCTTTTATGTCAGTTAACTTTGTGCCTGTAAAGTTACATTACCGATTTGAACAGGCATAATATTGGTGATTTTGCGCCTTAAGTAAGTGCTTTTAATGTCACTTTAATATTTCTATCAAGTTATATTTCAGATGCCTGAAAAGGATTTCGTACACGTAAAAACAATTTATTTTAAAAATGAGGTATTCGTGATTTCTAAAATCAGTCAAAATAGTTGTAAATTATTATCACACACATTCTTTTCCGATCGTGCCAATAGCTCTTTGTCACAAAACCTGTACGAAATCAGTGAATAAAACATAGTTTAGGCATTGTATTGTAGTTAAATTATTCAGCGTTCCTTGTCCCACCTAAAAGCATTTCTACCCACCGTGAAGAAAGAATTTCTACCCACCGCAAAAATAAGTATCGCAGGTAAAATCTCTCTTGTAATATCGTTAGTGCCGGCTTTCGATTCAATCTCTCAGTCAGAAGCTTCAAGCCCTTTCAGCGTTATCTCACATCTCTATGAATAGGTCATTGGAGCTTAACTGCGGATAATCTGGATAATTTACTAGAGACCTTTGAAAGAAAGTAGAATTTATGAACTGGTTTTAATTTGCACTGAAACTTTGGTTCGCTGATGTAACGTTAGACTGCAATTAGAGGTCTCACAGTGCGCTTGGACACACAGGGTCACACATGAACCAATCACAGAGCTCTATTCAACGCTGTGCGTTCGATTTGCTGTTTTAGATAAGCAAGCATCGTTTGTGAATACGGGTGTAAGAGTATTTTTTTGCAAAGTCACATTTATTACGACTAGTTAAGATTTTATAGTTTATCTTGGATATGTCGCACGTACCTGGATTAAGATTCATATCTTTTTAATATTTTCTTACTTTTTTAAGCTTTTAATGATTTAGCTGAACAGGTATTTCACTAGGATTTCACTAGGATTCTTTTTCTACCATGTGGTCTGTAACAACTATTAGTGTCTATTTAGGTTTTAAGTAATTGTTTTCTTATTTTTCTTTAACGTAAAGTCTTACAAGGTTTAGTTCAGTTTCAATTGGACATAAGTACTATAAGGCTGGGTTGCACCATCTTACTTTAACTTTGACAAACGCCAAAAATCTGTCAAACTCCATACAAAAAACATCGGTTATCGTTATAGTTGCCGTCAAAGATAGGTGGTGCAACTCAGCCTAAGTATTCCATAATTAGTAGGTATGAAGTGTACCAGTTAGCTTTTTAATATTCCGATTGAAGTTAGGTGTGTATGTAAACAAGTTATATAACCTAACTAAACCAACGATGTTGTAACATTCTGAAACTATTAAACTAATTGTAAACTTCGGTATCCCTTATGTCCTGAGCTATTGAGGCTGTATAAGGTACACACGACCCAACAAATGACCTTCTCTTCACGTACAAGACACTACACGCTGTGAGACGGTATCAAGTATCAAACTTATCAAGTCACTGTATACCAAGAAGATGCATCGACTCACTCCTATAGCGCCGATGTTTACTGTTAAGCCACCAACGTAACACCTACTCATCTCTTGGGAGCACTTAAGATAGATTACTTGAGTTTAACTACTATAAGCATAGGTTGTAAAATGGATTTGACACGTTTATTGTTATTGGAACTTTTGGAGATTATGTTGAGTATCTATAGGAAGATTTGGAAAATGTAAAATAAAATTGGGAAAATGTTTCAATTGGGGAGTTAGGACATCCGCAAGTATCAAGATTTTTTTCGTAGCAGTTACGAATTATACATAACTGTTGCATTCTTATTATAACTACGTAAGACACTAATTTGTATTTTTTTATCTTGATGTGCAATTGTCATATTTCTTTGCCCGCTCTGCGGGTCGTAACATCGTTTACGTCAAAGCTCCTCATAAATTTTTAATTTTCTTAGTAAAATAGTGACAATTTCATTACAAGAAATACAAGAGATAATCCTGTAAGCTGGCATTATTTGTATTTGTAAAGTGAACCAATGAAAACGAGTGTTAACAGTGATATTATTTAACGATCAAGTAAGCCACGCATCGAGTGAATAATACAGCGCTAACGCGCAAGCGCACGCGAGCTTCACGGTTACGCGCCGCACGTAAGTACTATAATCGCCTACGCTCCGTGCGGCGCAACGTTGAACCGGTGTTGTGAATCATCGCGCGCGCGCGCCATAGAATACACTAACGCAGACGCGTCACTCCTTACTTCGGCACTATAACACTCAAAGTTAAGAAAATAAAAATCTCTCAAGATGTCATGCAGTGGATGTTCAGTGAAAGTTCACTTAAAGAAGCAGCTGAAGTGCAAGTCATGCAGGTCCTCGTACTGTTTGGCATGTCTGAATTTAAAACCTGGAGATATTAAACCCAACTCGGAGCACATCGAACCATCGCACTGTCCTTTTTGTGCTAATGTAACGCGAAGGAGGTTTACTGAAAACACCCCAGTTCGTTCGAACAGGAGCTTTTGTGACACAATGGACATATCCAGCCACAGCGCACTTGATGTCTCGTTCTCCGGACCCCAACATCCTGCTCTCACACTGGAGAAAATTAGCGAGCTCTTGGATCAAAAACTTTCTCCAGCTTCTACCACTATGGTGAACCTGCGTAGAGCGCTAAGAGAGGACCTAAAGGCCATGATTGCATCTGAAGTTAGTGCTTTAGTACAGGGCCTCAAGGAGGAGTTTAGTGCGACCACTGACTTCATCATCGCTGAACAGAACGAAATTAAACAGAAAATAGCAGACAAGGACGCCACTATTAAAACTTTGGAGTCTGAATATATTAAACTTCAGGCGGATTTACGAAGCATCAACAACAGGGTTTTGGTGTTAGAGAAGATATCTAGAGATCACAACATTGAAATACACGCTGTTCCTGAGAACCGTAATGAGAACGTCCTAGCATTATTTAAGAACATATGTGATTCATTGGACCTAAAAATCCCGGAGAGTGATATTCGTATGTGTCGTCGTGTGGCCAAGGCAGATGTTTCCTCTAAAAGACCCCGAAATATTTTAGTCACTCTCTCGTCACCGCGGTTGCGTGACTCTGTGTTATCTGCGGCTCATCGGTACAACAAGAAACATGCGGGTGGCAGGCTCAGCTCGGTTCAGGCTGGTATCAGCGGTGAATCCTGTCCTATTTTCCTGTGTGAACATCTTTCACCCGACACGAAACAGATCTACGCAGCGGCCAGGGCTTTTATAAAGCAAAACTCCTACAAGTATGTGTGGGTCAGGTACGGCAGAATTTATGTGCGTAAAGCCGACGATACGAGCGCCATTCATGTGAAATCCGTCGTCATGCTTAAGGACCTAATAGCATCCACTTCGAAATGAACTGTCTTATTTATTATTGTTAATTTACTTTTACTAATTTACTCACTCATACTTGGATATTTGTTACATTTTAATGTTGTTAGTTTATTACCAGAATGTTAATCGTATTAGATCCAAACTTACTGATTTTAATTTGAATGTACTCAATTCTGATTATGATATCATATGTTTGACAGAAACTAATATAAACGAAAGCGTACTTGATGGCGAATTGCTTGACAAACGATACCAAATATTCCGCCGTGATCGTCACAGTTCATGTGTTAGTGATCGTAAGAAGGACGGTGGTGGTGTCTTGCTGGCCATCAAGAGAGACATGAATGTCATACGTCAAACTAGTTGGGAAAGTAGATTTGAGGATCTCTGGGTCAGTGTTCTGCCAAACGGGTGCCGCAAACCTATTTTAAATATCTGCTTATGCTATTTACCGCCGGATATGTCTATTGATGACCGTGAAACGTTCTACGTCAACTGTCACAAAATTATGCTTAATCGTGGTGATTCTGATGCATTCCTTGCTCTGGGTGATTTTAATGTTCCTGGTATTTCTTGGTCTGGTTCTTCTGATTCTGGTCCAATGATTCCCGGTAATGCAGTTGACCAAAAATCTAGGCAGCTGATTGACACAATGGCACTCTGCGGTTTATCTCAAAGCAATGGTATCCCAAACACAAATAATCGTATTCTTGATCTGGTTCTTACTAGTGATTTAGTGTCTGCAGTGGTTTCGGAGGCCGCTCCATTGAGTCGATTAGACAGGCACCATCCGCCATTGGAAATATTGGTTCCTGATGCAAAATATGTCAGACCTATGAAACCCAATGATTCAAGTAATAGATATAACTTTTCTAAATGCAACTATGATAAAATAAAAGCTGAATTGAATGATATTGACTGGTACAACTTCCTATCGTCTTGTGAAACTGTTGATGAAATAACTGCAAAATTTTACGACACTCTATTTAGTATTATAAAAAAACATACCCCTACTATTAAAACAAGCAAGAAATATCCACCGTGGTTCAGTAAAGCTCTTATTCGCTGCCTTGGCGAGAAAAGAAAATATCATGTNATAAGAACTATAGAAGCCTTTTAATATTCCCGTGGCTTAGTTTTAAAATCAAAGGTTAGATACATACCGTGGAAAAATAATAATATATAATAATATGTTAGACCTATGAAACCCAATGATTCGAGTATAACTTTTCTAAATGCAACTATGATAAAATAAAAGCTGAATTGAATGATATTGAGTGGTACAACTTCCTATCGTCTTGTGAAACTGTTGATGAAATAACTGCAAAATTTTACGACACTCTATTTAGTATTATAAAAAAACATACCCCTACTATTAAAACAAGCAAGAAATATCCACCGTGGTTCAGTAAAGCTCTTATTCGCTGCCTTGGCGAGAAAAGAAAATATCATGTGCGTTTTAAAAAATTCGGTAACCCAAGAGACTATGACTCTTTCTCGCTTCTAAGGGCTCGCTGCAAGTCACTAATTGTAAAATATATCAAGTCTGTAGAAAATAGTTTAAAGGACAACGTAAAGTATTTTTGGAAATATGTTAAGAATAACCAATCTTAGTCGGAGATCCCACAAACCATGTGTTACGATGGACACACCGCTTTCGATGGACCAGGCATATGCGAATTGTTCTCTGCGTACTTTGGCTCTGTTTTCGAGGCTCAGACTAATAATCGCTGCGATGACCTAGCATATACAACTAACAACTATTGTATCTCTACCATACAGCTCACATGCGATGTCATTGAGGAAAATATTAAAAGCCTCGATCCAAGCAAGGGACCTGGACCGGATGGAATACCGGCTTGTTTCCTTAAACTATGCTGCAAAGAACTATCTGTCCCACTTGCCATAATATGTAGTAAGTCGCTTGAAACTGCAACCTTTCCAACCATATGGAAAACTGCTCATGTTGTACCTATATTAAAGAGTGGTGACAGATCCAGGTGTGAAAACTATAGGCCGATTAGCATGTTATCTTGCATTCCTAAGCTTTTTGAGTCCCTAGTCTATGAACACATTTACCGCCACGTATCACCGTCATTATCCACGGTCTCCATGGTCCATTGTATCGCTGGGTATGTTCGTACTTGGAAAATAGAAGTCAGTTGATTGCTGTTAGGGGCTTTCCGTCTTCCCCCAGGGAGGTTACGTCAGGTGTTCCTCAGGGCTCCCATCTGGGACCGCTTTTATTCGTACTGTTCATAAATGACCTTATCGATATTATAAATAGCCCCTGCCTGTTGTACGCTGACGACTTAAAAGTTTACTCGGAAATCAATAGTTCTGACGACTGTCAGCGCCTGCAGAACGACTTGATAACTCTCTCCAATTGGTGTGCCAGAAATGGAATGTTCTTGAATACAGGCAAATGTTTCGTTATCTCTTTTTCTAATAAAAAACATAAATTACTTTTTGAATATAAATTAATGGATCATATCCTTGAGAGGAAGGCGGTAGTTAGGGATCTGGGTGTTCTTTTTGATGACCAGTTGACATTTCGTTCTCATCACGATGATATTATTAGGCGTGGAAACCAAATGCTGGGTTTCATTGTGAGGTGCACTAGTCGATTCAAGGACCCACGTAGCACCCTGAAATTATTTTACAGTTTGGTGAGGAGTATACTGGAATATGGCTGTCCTATTTGGTCTCCATATTATAAAGTTCACTCGGATAGCATTGAGCGTGTCCAGAGGAGGTGCCTAAGGATAGTGTCGTTTCGCTGTGGATTTGGTAGAACTCTTAAAGATTACAATGACAGAATGGTTAAATTCGGAATAACTTCATTGCATACTCGTCGCCAGAAAATTGATATTGANCAGTTAATATTATAAGCTAACAATGTAGCAAGTTTTAATTTTATGCTTTGAGGCAGGTGTAAAGAGCTGCCTGTCATTATGAACTTATTATTAATAAATTTATTAGTGTCAAAATAGACAAATTTGTCGCTATGACGAACAGTCAAATTAAATAATAAAGTATTCAGTAAGTGAATACTTTCATTAGTTTCAGAGGAGCCATTTTTACAGTATGGCAGGGCACACATAATTATTTTATGAATATTAAGGCTGGCCAGCATGGAAAAATTATGTAGAATATTTTTCCTATTTATATTCTGACTGTTTCCTAACATTATAATTAAAATAGAATTACTGTGTAATTGTTTACTATTTTTTATGCCATTCATTAATTGACAATAAGATGCGTCTGGCATACAGTTATTTATTATTTTACAATCTAATTTTTTATTTAATATGGGGCCATAACCAACTCCTAGCCTATCTGAGAACAACACTACATTGCTTGATTTATGTACATTCAACAGTCCCGTTTTTGAAGACATTGAAGGCCGCAAGCCGCCATCAGTTTGTTGCTGACTTTGCATTGTTATGTTTGGCAGAGATTTAAAATCCGTAGTAGGATTGCCTAGATCTAAGAGATTGTTTGCTGCCAGGATATGTTCGTTAATTTGTTCCCTGGCTGAATTATATTTAGCTGTTATGGATGCAAGCGAGTCATGCAAGTTTGTGATTTCAGCCTGCAACCTTTCAACGTCCAAGTTATGAGTGGACCTACTCTCTACTAGTTTACTGTGGTAAATTTCTAGACTGTCAACCAAATCTAGATTCTTTTTCCTTAACAGAATACTTTTGTGAAACTGTTCTTGCCCTTTTATTAATTTTTTTGTTTTAGAAATAAACCTATTAATTTTAACATACTTTTTTAATTTATTTCTACTAGAAAAAGTCAATGGCCGACTAACGTTCTCAAATGATTTAGTGTCGCAAGATACATTTAAGTCTGGTAGCACTGCACGTCCACCAGGACTCCCAATTAGCTCTTCGTATAAGTTCAGAGTGTGTGTGAACTCCTGCTGCTTTCGTTCCTCTTCGAAGTGCAGTATGGTCTTATTGGCGTCCCTCAGTTCAGCTTCTAACTCATTGTTGCGCATCAAGGTCTGCTGAAAGATATTGCTGCACTGGTCGAAGGTACTGATTGTATGCAGTAGTTCATCACGGTGCTCGGTTACCTCCTGGAGACGGACATGCAGTTCTGCCAATTCTTGTTTTAGTTCTGTATTCTTTCTTATTGTACAAGTAATTTCCTCCTCGCCCTCTTCTCTTTCCCTAATGAGTTGGTTACAGCTTTCTTGACTCTGTTTCAGTTCCTCGAGTGCCCGCCTAAGTTTCAGCTCAATGGCTTGTGCCGCTGCTCTGCGTGTGAGCATGTTGAATGTGGTTTTTGTCTGAAATTATCCAAAGGAAGTGTATAGCGGATATTTATGCAAAATAGGGGGTACGAGTTATAAGTTATTATTTGAATTTTTAAACTTTATTTCTAATCTAATTCCACATAATTTAACTCTCATGAAATCCTTTTTATAATTATTATTATTTAAATAAGCAATATTGAATACTTTACTCTTTTTTTTTTTCTGCGGGTAATATTTTTAGCTTTCAACAAGGTTTAAAATTACATCTTACTATTAACAATTTACACAATCAAACAAACAAAAGATGTGTGAGGTGTCAAAAAGTATATTGTTGAGTGTGCTGAGTAAGTTTGTCTGCGGCCAAGGTGTTGTTATCTTCAACTTTACTTCCACTTATTGTCAAGTAAAGAGAGGCACAACAGAGCCGAATCGTAATGAATTGTATAGAATCTCACTTTCATGAGGTTTGTGGAGTATATTGTTGTACTGTTTGATTGCAATTTACTTCCCATAAAGAAAGTGACAAAGCAATGTTTAATGATTGAAAACCACAAAAATATAACCTCAAACAGATTGCAATATCAATTATTTTGAAATACAAAATTAATATTTAACATATTTAGACCTAAAGTAAACAGTATTTTTGAAAACAGTACTCCCCTGGTTTAAACGGTGGCTCCGGTTAAATTTTGTACGTTGGTCGTAGCTGTCAATTTGGTCGCCGATTTTATCTCCTTATAACTATGTGTTTACACAAAGTCCAGTTTTGCAAACACTTGTACACGATATTTACACATTTATATCACTAATTAAGTGTATTTTGATACATTATTACGGCTATTTATGTAATTAACTTAAAATTAATCTAACAGCTGATCTATGTACGTCTGACAGGCAGGGCTGCCAGACGAAAAAAAAAAGAACAACAAGGCACCGGGTGATGACGGAATAACCTCGAAGCTTTTTGAATGCGGCGGGTGATAAACCGATACTGAAAGTCCTTCAGAGACTATAACTCCGTCTTACTTCAGGGAATAATTCCAGAGGCATGGAACAAAAGTTTGGTGGTGTTTTTCTTCAAGAAAGGGGTAAAAGCCTTATTATTAAGGAATTACAGACCCATCTGGGATCTGAGTCAAATAGTTCTGTGCGTAGGTCCGATGACTTATAGCCTCTCGAAGAAGCCGGCCATCGAAAAGTTTACAATATACCGCATCTATACACTACGGCAGGTTATACAGAAGACCGAAGAGTCTAACTTGCCAATATGCCTGGCGTTCAGGCTATAAGGTCTTTAAGTCTGGCTGAGCACGAGAGCGATTCCTCTGCAGCGAGCTGTGACTGTGAGGCAGGGAGATGTAATAATACATCAAATTGAACTCGACTGGGCAGCTTTCGGGAAACTACGTCATAATATATTTTCGACCAAAACACCTCAGTGCCTAAAGACGAAAGTTTACAATCAGTGTGTGTTACTAGTAGTGATGACATACGGTTCGGAAACGTGGCTTCTCACTGTAGGCCTTGTAATAAGCTCAAAGGAGAGTGCTATGCTCAGTGTTTCTTTTCGAGATCGAACCAGAAATGAGGAGATTCGTAAACGAACTAAAGTCACCTGACATACAGGGTGTTAGGTAAATTTATATAATTGAGCCGACACTAGCCCATGTTAACATGGGCATAAATGGTATGGTGAAGTGAGAAAATTGATATCTTCATTTTAATTATTTTAATTTTCATACAAATCGGATAAAATGATGACATCAAATATCTGACTTCACCATATCATTTATATGCCCACGTTAACATGGGCTAGTGTCGGCTCATATACCCATTTACCCCTTTCTGTATAGCGGTCGAATTAGCAAGCTAAAGTGGCAATGGGCAGCGCACATAGTACGCAGACAGACGACCGATGGGGCAAGGTTCTGAAGTGGATGCCACATACGTGTACATGTTTGTCGAGAGGCGCTAATCATTTCCGGAACTAGAACCGGAATTCCGGAGTTGAGTGCCCAATATCGGAAATCAGTTCTGGAATTGAAAACTATCCGATATTGCAAACTCTAGTTGTTACCACAGATGGAACACCGAAACGAGCCATCCATTCCCTAGTAAGAGTTTCAGCAACTTCCTCGGCCGTTATGTTGCTGATGGACCAGGCCTACGGCAGTAAAACAGTACTGGAACCCTTTGCTAAGTGGAAGACGCCCAATAATATCAACGTGGATATGCCGGAAGGAAGATCAATGTCACCAACAGGTGTGCGGGTATGTCTGCTAACCTTGCTATGTTGACACTTGAGGCAAGAACGAGCCCGATTTCGACAGTCCTTCTTCATACCAGGCCACACGTAACGTTCAGCCATTAGACGTGTAGATGCCCTTAAACCAGGATGACTTAAACCATGAAGCTTTAAAAAACGCGCCTTATAGGGGCGAAAATTCAGGTGGCAAATAAGGCCTAGGCTTCCCAATTGAAGCATCGCATAATCGGAACTAACTTTTAATTACTGTGCCAAAGAAAGGTATCACTGGAATTGGAAAGGTATCAGTTTGCTCTCGATACCGTCAAAGGTTTTCTGCAAGATTATCTTGGAGAGGTTATCGGGGGCCGTTCAACCTCTTTTGCGTAGGGAACAGGCGGCTTCCGCCCGAATTGCTCGTGCACCGATCGACAAGATCAATACTTTGCATATCATTTTGGAGCAGGCATCACAATGGCAAAGGGAAGTCTATCAACCTTTGAAGACTTTGAAAAAGCCTTTGATACGCTGAAGTAGGCAAGTATTATGGTCGTGACTCGCTGACATTTGGTGTCCCGCCGAAAATCATCGACCTACTGAAGGCCATCTATAGGAAATATTCTTGTACGATGACTCACGACGCCCTCATCTCCGAAGACATCGAGGTGCATACGGGCGTCCGGCAAGGCTGCTTGCTTTCGCCCCTTCTCAAAAAAGCGAGTGCCTCAGGACTGGAATGACTGGATCCGTTTTACCCCTTTCATCTATCTTACGCGGTTTAGATTTTTTCATATAAATGTTTTTTCCCGCTAACTCCCGTTTCCGTGGGAATTTTGCAATATCCTGTCGTAAATAAGCGTCAAGTATACTAAGATACCTGCATGCCAAGCGTCTAACTTAAGCAGTTTATATTTTTAATACAAAAGGATTTTCCCGCTAATTCCAGTTTCCGTGGGAATTTTGCAATATCCTGTTGTATCTAAGCTTGAAGTTTACTTAGATACTTTCATGCCAAATTTCAAGCGTCTAACTTAAGCGGTTTAGATTTTTTCATACAAATTTTTTTCCCGCTAACTCCAGTTCCCGTGGGAATTTTGCAATATCCTGTTGTAACTAAGCTTTAAGTTTACTAAGATACCTGCATGCCAAATTTCAAGAGTCTATCTTAAGCGGTTTAGATTTTTTCATACAAAATAATTGTTTTTCCCGCTAACTCCCGTTCCCGTGGGAATTTTGCAATATCCTGTTGTAAGTAAGCTTTAACTTTTCTAAGATACCTGCATGACCAAGCGTCTAACATAAGCGGTTTAGATTTTTCATACAAAGGATTTTGCCGGTAATTCCCATTCCCGTGGGAATCCCTTAGTATACTATATAACCTGCCCAGGAGTATGAAGAATAATTGTACCAAGTTTGGTTAAAATCCGTAGAGTAGTTTTTGTTTCTTATAAGTAACATACAGACGGACAGACAGACAGACAAAAATTTTACTGATTGCATTTTTGGCATCAGTATCGATCACTTATCACCCCCTGATAGTTATTTTGAAAATATATTTCATGTACAGAATTGACCTCTCTAAAGATTTATTTATAAGTAAACTAGCGGCCGCCCGCGACTTCGTACACGTGGATCCCGTTTTACCCCATTCATCTATCACGCGGTTTAGATTTATTCATACAAAAGGATTATCCCGCTAATTCCTGTTCCCGTGGGAATTTTGTAATATCCTGTTGTAACTAAGCTTTAAGTTCACTAAGACACCTGCATGCCAAATTTCAAGCGTCTTACTTAAGCGGTTTAGTATTTTCATACAAAATAATTTTCCCGCTATTTCCCGTTCCCGTGGGAATTGTTAAGTATCCTATAACCTGCCCAGAAGTACAAAGAATAATTGTACTAAATTTCGTAAAAATCCGTCGAGTAGTTTTTGTTTCTATAAGGAACATACAGATAGACAGACAGACAAAAATTTTACTGGTTGCATTTTTGGCATCAGTATAGATCATTAATCACCCCCTGATAGTTATTTTGAAAATATATTTCATGTACAGAATTGACCTCTCTACTGATTTATCATAAGTATAGATAATTATAGATAATGCGTTTTTAGGGTTCCGTAGCCAAATGGCAAAAACGGAACCCTTATAGATTCGTCATGTCTGTCTGTCCGTCCGTCCGTCTGTCCGTCCGTATGTCCGTCCGTATGTCACAGCCATTTTTTTCGAAACTATAAGAGCTATACTGTTGAAACTTGGTAAGTAGATGTATTCTGTGAACCGCATTAAGATTTTGATGCAAAAATAAAAAAAAAATATTGGGGGCTCCCCATACTTAGAACTGAATCTCAAAAATATTTTTTTCATCAAACTCATACGTGTGGGGTATCTATGGATAGGTCTTCAAAAATGATATCGAGGTTTCTAAAATACTTTTTTCTAAACCGAATAGTTTGCGTGACAGACGCTTCCAAAGTGGAAAAAAGTTGCCCCCCCCCCCCTAACTTCTAAAATAAGAAAATGAAAAATCTAAAAAAAAACATAATATGATGTACATTACTATAAAAACTACCCACGAAAATTGTTTTGAACGAGATCTAGTAAGTAGTTTTTTTTTAATACCTCGTAAATCGTAAACCGCTTATTACCGCGTAATCTTTCTTACAAACAAATTAAAAAATAATAATTTTAATTTCATAAATCAATGGTACGGAACCCTTTGTGCGTGAGTCCGACACGCACTTGGCCGGTTTTTTCTTTAATAATGCGCGCAATGTGCTTGCTAAAAAAAACTTTACACCATCTAGGAACTAGGTACATAATATTCCAATTATTAATTGATGACACTAATAACTAATAGCTTGAATCTATAATGTAACCACTGACTCAAAAATCTGAAAGAAAGAGACAGAATAAAATAACGTTACTTAACGATACTTCTAGTATGTAATTTGGTATCGTTACCAATACCAGACCATGGTAACATTATCACTTACCGGTAAAATTATCGATAACGGTATGTCAGCTTAACGGTAAAGGCCATGCAAAGTATCGTTACCGGGTATAACGTTACCTTTGCTATTAACGTTATCGTCGTCTGGCAAAGGTAACGATACCTGAATTTTAACGGTATTCAAAGCCCTGCCTTGAACAAGTTAATAGTTTCTACGGTTGTAATTTTTTCGATGCTCTAAACATCTGCATGTAAAACGTAATCATCTTCGGGAGAGATACGAAGTATAATTAAGAATCAAACGAACTTACCTGTGATGTTTGATATCTAATTATACGAGTGTCTTGACCGAAGATGATTACAGTCCTACCTCACGCGAGAATAAATACCCTTAACCGATCGAAAAAATTTGCTCTAAAATAATGACAAGAAATATGGCGGACCGCGGAATGTACTACGGTGCTGAGGAGTCAAAACACGTACTTTATTATATTTAAAACTTATATTTTTANTGCCCACAGAGAGCGAGATAGTGATAGATACATAGTTTGTGCTTCAAGTAGGTATTCGGAGTGTGGCCTCCATTTTTATCTGTAGCTTCATGGCAGAACCGGTCTTTGTGGAAATCCTTGGGGGAGGCCACAGATATGGATTAGAGTAGATACAGCAAGTTGATCGTCAAAGCGTGCCATTCCGATATGTCCAAATGGACATACATGGTCGAGTGATGTTCATGTAATCCGATTACAACAATCGGATACGATGATTTTACGAGGACAGTAGTACGAACACGGTAGAAAGAAGAAATTATTTACGGATTGAGAATTGTAATTAACAGCACAAGTAACAAATAATTAATTAGAATAAAGTAGCAGTAGAAGAAGTATATAGTAGCATTGTTTTTAATACATATCCTGCGATGTACTCTTAACAGTTAAAACCATGGTCCCTGTATGTGGTGCACTCTTAACGATCCCAAGTAACCGCACTTACTCATAACAATAAGACACACACTGATGCATGTATTCATGCACTTGACAAATTTATGTCTTGAAACGCTGGTAGGGTAAAAAAAAACGAGATTTGACGATTTGTAAGAATAAATTTATATTAAAAAGGTAAATAAAGATGTNTTACCGCTACAATTACCTTTGCCCAATAGTAATGGAGTTATTTATTGTTGTAACAAAAAAATATTTCTTTATAACGCACTAGCTTCTGCCCGCAACTTCACCCGCGTGAAATTTAGTTTGTCATATATCGTCATAAATTTACTCTGGGTTATCTATATATATAAAAATGAAACCCGTTTTCCGTTGTCACGACATAACATGAAAACGGCTTGACCGATTTGGCTGATTTTTTTTTTGTAGTTTTCTAATACTCTGTACAAGGTTTTTACGGAAAAAAATATAAAGAAAATCTCTACGCTAGGGCGGTACGAAGTTTGCCGGGTCAGCTAGTACACAATAATACTGTAAGTTTCATCAAAATCCGTTCAATACTTTTTGCGTGAAAGAGTAACAAACATCGAGACATCCACACAATCTTTCGCATTTATAATATCGTCAGTTGCAGGTTCACTTGGGGTAACTGACAAAATACGGTTTTTGAGTTAAATATACAGTTTTTCTTAGTTTTTTCTGCTCTTTCGAATGGTATACGTAAAAAAATTCTAGCTTTAAAAAAATTACAATTACACGGACATTTTCAGGTGTGAACTTTTCAGATTTCCTTCATAATTTTGGTGTAACTGACATTGTAATAATTTTACCAGGTTGAATTGATGTATCTGTAATAATGTAAAAATGTTGCTGCAAAACTTTGCAATTACACTGATTTGCTAAGGTTTATAACATTAAATAAAATAGGAATTTAGAAAGTTTTAAGGCATATTACATTTGTGGGATATGATGCTCAACCACAATAAGGAAGCTAGATGTTAGTGCTTCCTTCCGAGCGGGTGTTATGCTCGGGGACCAAGGTCCAATTTACACCATCTTGGTTTGTCTATATACATATACTTGGCAGGATATAAAACTCCGTCACCGCGATGCAGGTTTGTATGAGCGGCGGAGTATGCCATAGTGCAGTCGTAACAGCGCCATCTGTTGGTACACGTTTGTATTGGCGTATCGTAGATGTCGCCACACATTATATTAAACCAGCAGTATCAGTTAAAGAAGTTAAAGTTAGCTTAACAAAATAAAATATTGAAATTGAGCAAACTATCCAGCCAAATAGGCGTCACTGCGCGTTGCTAACATTAACCTGTTGTTACTCTGTTACTTTTACTGTTGTAGGACTCATGACCTTAATTCAACATTGCTATAAAGAGTTGGGAAATTAAATCCATTTTGTTTTCAGTTTAAGTTGCCCCGTAGAGCTAAATACGGTATTGGTATGTCAAAGCTTAAAAAATATTGAAATTACTTAGTTTCACAGTAATACTTTAGTTATTTCAATATTTCTGTCTTAAAAAAATTAAATACACATATTTTCTTGATTTTTATGGCTTTTTTAACATTTTTAATGAATAAAATAAAAGTTACTTCTAATAAAATTAAAAAAATAAATAAAGAAAACGACAAAATGTTATTTTTTTCATGAATTCTCTTATTTTTTAATACTTTTACATAAATTATACAGCAACTAAGTAAACAAAACCCAGCAAATCCATCAAATAATTTTAATTTGGGCAGTACTTACACCAATTTGACCTATGTTTTTTCTAAAAGTATGGTGTAAAATTAGTGTAACTGTCAAAAGTACAAAAATACAATGGTGTAACTGCAATTTATTTCCTTAACTAAGACATATTAGATAATTCTTTTTATTTAATCTAAAACCGCGTAGAATTCTAAGCATTTCTGTAAAAACAGATCCAAAAAAGGTTAAATAGGAAAAAAGTTATGTCCGATTTAAGACGAAAAAAAACTTTAAACGGCTCTACTGAAAAACTGTATTTTGTCAGTTACCCCAAGTGAACCTGCAACTGACGATATTATAATAATAATATAATATTATAGTAGGATAGTCAAGTATTTATTTATAAGTAATTTAATATAGTTGAAACATCCAGTTAATGTCCTAAAGGTTAACAGAACTGTACTGTAGGTAGAGTGCTGTGTTTGAGTTGAACAGCACGCGGCGGACGTGCGCACGGGGCGGCTATCGTTTGTGTCTGGGCCTCGACTCTTCGAATCATTTTTTTTTTTGGAGCAGATTTTCTTCAGTACCACTTTTATTAGGGAATTGAATGAATCCGTAGCGAGAACGATAAGCATGGTCGATCTATTTTTATACTTTTATTTTATTATTTCATGGCCTTGATTATACAAATATTGTGTTATTTGTGTTCTCAAATGCAATGAAGCACTTTTTACTTATGGTCGGTGACCTACGACCACGGTATCTAAAGAACAACTTTTAATTAATATTGAGGAATTAAAGGCAGTTTTTTATTTGTTGCAACATCAACGTGAGTTTTCAAGTCAAATTACAGTTCTTGAACCTATTTTTACTAAAATTACATTGTTAATTCCTATTTAATATTTATTTAATTTTTTGGAGTTAACTTTTGTTTACGATATGAAGTTCTGCAGAAGTAAATACAAAGCCACCTGCCATCTAATGTTTAAACTTTTAACGACGTTTTAAATATAAAGATCCT
The DNA here is from genome assembly GCF_004193835.3 of Ostrinia furnacalis. Taxonomy (NCBI): domain Eukaryota; kingdom Metazoa; phylum Arthropoda; class Insecta; order Lepidoptera; family Crambidae; genus Ostrinia; species Ostrinia furnacalis. The sequence goes on along the minus strand of NW_021130760.1, from coordinate 82,634 downwards.
GTGGGTTCTCGCCGCGCCGTGGACGATCTGACCTCCTTCGAGTCCCGATAGAGTGCGCTACTTGTTTAGTTCTGACTCGGCTTCAGGCTTTATCAGTACAAATTAACGTATCATTATGATGAGTAGGTATAGACTAAAACTTTTACTTGTAACTGAACTGAACAACGAGCCACTTTATGATTAATGTTCTAATAATTTTACCTTTTCACGAACCAAACGTCGTACATTTTACTTGTATTACATTACATAAGAATGCTCACTCACTGTACTCACGTTTACATAATTACATTTATTTACGTTGTTTTATAGGAGGGCCGAGCGTGGATTAAATCTCATCATAAACATCTGAAATAAGAGCTTTATTGACTTCACCGACAAAGGTGTGGACAGGTCTGAGATTTATTTAGGGTCTCCACTAAAACTCGCGCGGATGCAGGAGACACTTATTATACGAACTTCAAACTTAGGATTATATGAAGGCTTGACTTGGCTAGTTCTACTTCAGACTGCATTTGTGAACAACCATGATCACTCAAATACAGAAACTTTTCAGTTTAAACAGTCGGGTATTTTTAATGTACACACGACAGCACATCAGGCTACCCATTTTTGTTGCAAACTCGCCCCTATTACAACTGTAGGTACAAGAACCGGCAGTGGTTACCGTCGTGTACAATATTTTTAATTCATTACTCAGTAACGTGCCGTCGTCTGTACAATATTTTTAATTTAAATTTATTACTCGATTCTTGCTTAATATAATAATAATATCTACAGAGTAATGGAAGTGCCTGAAAATCACCGTTTTGAGATAATAATATTCTCTAGCAGCATTAGCTCTGCCACTTTTAGTTGCTTCTTTATGTATTATAACAATTATGTATTTAAGTAAATAAAGTATAGTGATAGTTTTCGGTGCCAAAGAAATATACACACTACATTATAATAATAAACTCGAAAAACATAACCCTTCTTACACTGTAATCGGGTAAACACGTAAGCGGCTCTGTTAGCCAGCGTGACGCGCCCACCTGTTTGCCCACACATCCCGCGGTACATGCCTAATAAGTAATAACATTAAGTATCATGTCGGTTAAAATTAGGCTTACTTATCAATTATTATTAGTCAGTCATGAGTTCAGTGTACTTACACACTGGTAGGGCCCAAAAGATAAGGAGACATGTAAAGTTGCTCATAAGGGATACCTTTTTTTTATTTACATAAGTGCCACTAGTGGTCTAAATTGAATAAAATATTTTTTATTTCATTTGTCTTAACATTTATTTACATTAATCTGGGGGCACGGCAGTGCCCCCACCAAGTCGAGCAAAAAAGCGGCACGGCCGTACCATCCTTTTCTCGAAGCAATTCAGGCCATTTTCGACCGCCTGTAACTTCGTTGTGGATAAAACTAGAAGGCTGAATTTTCATTAGCTATGCATGCATTGTAAAGACACGGTATATTTAAAATTTCATTCAATTTGAACCAGTAGTTTAAGAATTATAACGGGTCAAAGTTACTTAATTTTGTCACTCACTGACTCACTGACTCACTGACTGACTCACCGATCATCAAAATTCTAAGGCACTTCTAGCAGACCTAGAAGCTTCAAATCTTCTATATATACTAATATTATAAAGCTGAAATTGTGGAATGTGACGCTCAACCACCATAAGGAAGCTAAGGTGTTAGTGCATCTAATTTGCACGATCTTGGTTTGTCTATATATACTGGGCAGGGTAAAAAACTTCGTCACCGCGATGCAGGATTGTATGCGCGGTGGAGTTTGCCATAGTAAGATCGTAACAGCGCCATCTGTTGGTACGGTTTGTAGTGGCGCAATTTATTAATCACAGTTTGTTTATTTGGTTGAACGCGCTAATCTCAGGAACTACTGGACCAATTTGAAAAATTCTTTTTGTGTTGGATAGTCCGTTAATCCCTGAAGGCTTTAGGCTATATATCATCACGCTAAGACCACTAGGAGCGGAGCACCAATGAAGAATGTTTCAAATCAGTGATTTTTTTCCTTTTGAGAGCTGACGCTGCGTAAACGGTTAAAGTTTCGCATAAATTATGTATGATAGGATTTTCCCCTTTAAAAGTTCTACAAAAAAGTCCGCTACAGCATATGTCTATCTTTTATGGTTGGCTCACTGTAACCTTTTTGTCTGGATGTCTGGATGTTTGTTCCTCTTTCACGCAAAAACTAATAAACGGATTTTGTTGAAACTTTACAGTATTATTATTTATAACCCAGGCTAATATATAGGCTACAATTTATGACGATATGTGACAAACTAAATTTCAATAAATAGTTAAGAGGTGAGAAATATCCTTAAAAACGCCATCTATCGACGTGCTTTTGACGGTCGTAAACATTCATGAGAATCCCATCAAAAACAATACTTGTCAAAAAAACCAAGTCTCGCAACTCAGTTGTTCTACGGTAAAAAAAGTTGTGAGATCCATGTAATACCAAGTCCAGGCCAGGAAATCTTTAACGTTTTACATAAATATATTGACTTATAAACACGTGTAAATTAAATTATTTAGTGCGATGGCCAAGTCAATAATTTATGTAAACCGTTAAAGATTTCCTGGCCTGGACTTGGTATTACATGGATCTCACAACTTTTTACCGTAGAACAACTGAGTTGCGAGACTTGGTTTTTTTGACAAGTATTGTTTTTGATGGGTTACATTTACAAAAAAATACTTAAAGAGATGATTTTCCCAGCAAATTGTATTTGTTTGTGTTACAAAATATTTAAAAAAAAGTATGTTAAAAATAACGAAGTGACTTGATAACAAAATGTTGGCTGAGTTTCCGCCGCATTTTAAATCGTGACGTAGAAAATTACGGATCAAACTCGGGTACTATGTATTTGTATATTTCTGAATATTAAAAATACATTATTGTATAAAACCTCACCGATTGATCTATCCGTTAATAATCTAATAATGGGCGCGCGGGGGAAGGACGGGGCCGTAAGAAGAGAACTTTTTTAATGAATAATAATTAAAACAATGAGCACAGTGAATACACTCGGACGGGCACATGTCAAAGTTAGAAACTCCATTACGTCTTTAGAAAAAAAATATGTTAGAATAAAATTAGCGCCAAGGATAGAAAATGTTTTCAAATGTCCTTATTTATAGAAATAATTGGATACTAAACAATCCTTGAGATGAAGGATGGATGGAAGGATAGATAGATGTTTGTTACTTTTTTATGCAGAAAGCACTGAATGGCTTTTGATGACATTTTACAATATTACGCGGCCGTGGGACGTCCACCCACAATGTGGACCGCCGACATCATAAAGGTAGCAGGGAAGCGCTGGACGCAGGCCGCTACCAATCGATCAACATGGAAAGCATTGGGGGAGGCCTATGTTCAGCAGTGGACGTCCTATGGCTGAAATGATGATGATTGTTTAAGCGCCAAATTAATGTTCTTATTGACTATAATTTAGAATAGAATTCGTATACATACAATTAATTGGCTAAATTAAAACGTATTCATTACTAACGGTAATTAATTAAGAATTAACAATTACAATCTGGAATAATAAAATGTCATAAATAGATATTGTAACCTTAAATGATTTTCAAATCAAATCAAATTAGTTTATTGCAAATATCTTACATTGATGGATCTTAAATTTAAACGTAAAATTGTTCAGCTACAATTTGCCAAGCAGATGGCGTTGATTAATTGTGTTATCACATATTACTTATAAGTTACTATTCCTATACAAAATAAATATACTGTACAGAAGTTTTTTGGATTATTCGATATGAAATCAAGTACCTACCGCCCACGGACAGTAACTAGTGAATTAAGTACAAGTGACATCAATCAGCAAGACGTATGCCTCTCCTAACGCGCTGCAACAGCCGCTCGGCCGCATCCATCATACCGCAGTTCTGTGGGTGATACTTTTGGCAGGTGTAGAGTCCAAAGCTTGACCGTCAAGGTTGGTTAGCAAGATTAAACAAATCTTTCACAGATTTTATGAAACAGTAAAGTACTATGTAAAGTTTTAATATACAATTCCAATTGTATATTAAAACTTTACATTTGGTGCAATTAGTGTCAGCTCACGAGTGAGTAGGTACTGTAATCGTATCATCGGTTGCCCAACATAACATCCTGATGCGAGCGCTTTATATTATTCTGTGGCTCAACTTTCAGGCCAAATAAAAAGCCTAACAAAAGCTGGACAGGCCGGACAAGACCGTAAAAAGCCAAACATGTCCGGCTAAAGCCGGACGCCTGGCAACCCTAGGCGGAAAGCTAGTACATAAGTAGAATCTTTTCACTTCAGGATGGGCCTGTTATCAATTCTGTTCGATATACATGTTATAGTCAAACCTCGAAGTTCCGGCACTCCTAGGTTTGACTAGTCAATCCTCAGGTCTGACTAGAAGTCTTAGTCAAAGCCCAAACATTTCGGCCTTTGACTAAATAATGTTAGTCAAACCTAGGAGTAACTAATTTGGTCAGGCAAAGGTCGAAACTCAATTTAATGAAATCGGGGTTTGACTAGTCAAACCTCAATTAAGACTTTAAACTAAACTATACTTCATTCTGATCTCGAACTTATTGCATAGGCGTTACGGTCGGTTATCACGCGCACGCGCAGCTATCTCTTTAGGTGAAGGTACGGGTAACTAAACTTATTTACTGAGGTTGTTTGACAGTGTTTCTAGATCGATCTTGAAATTACTAATTTTTAGGGTTCTGTTACCTTAAATTAAAGGATAAAGAGTTAAAACGGGACCCTATTACTATGACTTCGCTAAAGGTTGTCTGTCACCAGCCTCGTATCTCATGAATCATTCTCAAAATATTTAGTTTTTTATTCACTTTAAAAATAAATAATTCAATAAAATACTTAAATACTTAAGGGGGGTTCCCATACAGCAAACGGGACTTGTTGCAGTTTTCTACTCGATATTAAAACGTAAACAGGTGAACCCTTGAAATGTTCACATAATATTTATTTAGCCACGATAGCCGAACGGTGAAGGGGTCGGAGAGGCCGACTCGAGATCCGAGGAACGCGGGTTCGAATCCCACCGCCGCTCGACTATTTGTGGTGAGCCCACTCGTAACACAAGCTTATTTAGCTTACCACGAGGGGCTAACGGGACTATTAGTAATTTGTGCAATACAAATTGCTAATAATCTTTTTTAAAAAAATATAAAAAGTGCATATCTATTTTAAAAATAAATCATAAAATTAAAATAAAATAAATATTTATGAATGTAAAAAAACAACTCCCAACTCCCATACAACATCAGAGTCTCACGGAACCCTTCGTGAGCGAATCCGACTCGCACTTGGCCGGTTTTCTATTTGCCGTCTACTTTTGTCCGAGTCTGCTAGTCGTTTCTAGGATTGACTAGGCAAAGCCCGAAACAGATTATTTTAGTTTCGACGTTTGACTGAACCGTTTAGGCACTTCTAGGTTTGACTTAGTCAAAGGCCGAAATAAGAATTCACTTCGGGGTTTGCCTGAAGGCCTTGGTCAAACCTAGGATAGACCAGTCTTACCGCGAAGAGACTGCATATCGACCTTTGACTATGACATACACACACACACAATATCTCAAGTTGAACAAAAAGTGAAAAATACTGATTCAAAACCAGTGCAACCAGTTACTAAGCACTATCATAATATTTATTGAAGTATCAAAGGTAAAGAGCTTATATTTAAAACCTAATTAAGCCCTAAGCAGATGAGCAGGTGCGTGGGCCCTGGATTCCTTCGGCGCGCATATAAAAGCGCGCGCGCTACGGCGGCCGGCACTCGCTGCTACGCCGCGCGCTACGACGCTACGAGCTACGGCCACCTGCTACGAAAAGGTCAGTACATTTAATTTTTCTTTCACGATTTTTCATGAATTTCGGTACGCAGTATAGCAAATGTAGTTAAGTAGAATAAAATGTTTTACGAATGATATATTTTTATAAAGTCTAATACCTACCTGAATTTTCTATCATTATTTTTATAAAGATCTACTCGTATTAAATCATCTAGCAAATTAATAATAATAAATATCCTTCGACATTTAAACTGCGCCTAGCTTGTACTGTGGGTACTCGACAACGGATATAACATACTTACTTTCTTTTTTTTTGTAAATACATACAATACATATTATACATAGTAACACGGGTCTGGACCCGCCACAGCAATTAAAATTCACACAATTAACTCCATTATTTTAAAATTCAAATTGATAGTTAATTAAATAGAGACTGTTCCTAGTATTATAATCGTGTAAAATCAATATAAAAGTTAGTAAGTTATACAAAATAACAGTATTTATCTTATTAATATAAAGATTATTATGATTCAATGTTTGATTGATCTAAACTATTTGTACAATTAATAAATCCCAGTTTTGAACAAATCTAATAAAGCTGTGAAAGACAATGAAAACACCAATACACTGTTCAAAGTCTGGCGCGTTGAAATCTTTTTAACGTGAGCCTTCGATTAAGTATTTATTGTTATTAATAATAATTTTTTTTTTATTAATAATCAAATAAGACACAAAGTCGACTTGCTTTAGACCTACGATCAGAAATTATTTGATGCTTACTTCAATATGACCAGTTGGTTATTTTACATTATTTCTATTTAATTTAATTTAATTAACTTTCAACTCATTAAATTGCGTCATAACAGAAATACAATATTCCTTAATCATTAAATGAATACAAGACACCATGCTTTATCCACTCACAAAAAATCCAATAGCTGAAGAGTTTTTAAAGCAATCACAATATAATTTTGCCGTCTTAAAAAAAATTTTTGTATTACCTAGCACTAATTACGTGCGCTATTTAAAGACAAAACGAAGGTTTCTTTTTTATAAATCAATCTACAGTGAAGTGTAATGGCGCAGTAAAAATGAACGCCGCCGACTTTATTTGCAGTTTTAAGAGAGCTCGATGGCAAATATCAATCAAATCAAACATAAAATCAAACAATCAGAAAGAACGGCTTCTAATTACGCACTGCCCTATCTTTTGCAAGTGTTATAATAAAGTATGGATAGGTATAATAGAGAAGCACGGATCTCAACGCGACATTTTTATATGAGTTACATAGTAGGTACTCACAGCTTGACGTTTCAGCTGCTATGCTACAGGCAATTAAAAGCAGTTAAAATGTTATGGGTATAACATGATTATTATCTTTTTTTACAATTATAAATATTAATATTAAAATATTAGGTAGGTATTACCTAAAATTGAAAATTGATGTTTGATTTATAATTTTGCATGCCAAAAGGTGGAAGATAGAGATACTAGAATACTTGTAACACGTAGGTACTTGTAATACCCATGTTCGCAAAATAAATATATTTGATTTGATTATGATCGTGGCTCTGTCGAGGCTTATCTAGATAATCAGTTACCTACAATCTCAATATTCACCAATTTCTGGTCAGCGAAGACATCTCATTTATGGGACTACTAGCTTTCCGCCCGCGGCTTCGCCCGCGTGGAATTTTGTCTGTCACAGAAAAACTTTATCGCGCGCGTCCCTGTTTCAAAAACCGGGATAAAAACTATCCTATGTTCTTTCCCGGGACTCAAACTATCTCTATGCCAAATTTCATCAAAATCGGTTGCGAGGTTTAAGCGGGAAAGCGTAACAGACAGACAGACAGACAGACAGAGTTACTTTCGCATTTATAATATTAGTTGGGATTATAGTAAATGGGTCAACTAACATCCTAAAAGATTTGATAGATCAATTATTGAATTTTGGGGTATTGAAATACAAAAATTAAAAACACGTTTTCCTATAATAAATTACAGTAACTTAGAGCAAGAGCAATGATTGTTATTTATCTTTTTGAAATAAAATGTTATTTAAACAATCTGCTCTAAAAATATGTTATCTCAAGTACAGATTTCAATGTCAGCAATGTTTATCAACCTCCTTACAAAGCTACTTCTTGGCCTCAGTTCTTGGCAAATAAACTCCGATAGATATTTTTCAGCCGGTGCTCGGCTTCCTCCGGACGAAGGAAGGAAAGCTCTTCGCTTCCGAGCTTTGCAATGAAGGGAATGGACGGCAATTTTTCAGTTAATTTTCTCAATTGACTATGGATAGTGATAGTATACCGTCATTTCTAGACTACTAACTGTATAGTTGCTAGAGCTAACTAAAAACTGGAGTATTTTTCTAACTAGGTACAACTCAAGTTAACGATTTCTTTTTTAGTTTTCATTATTGGAAATGTAATAAAAAGTCACAACTCTATTAATGAATTACACGCAGATAACAAAAAAGATAATATGGAAGTCAAAGTCAAAGTCAAAATTTCTTTATTTGTTTAGACTAACCTAAATAGTTCTTACAAATCGTCATATGCTCTTAAGGAGCCTCTACATGTCTCATAATCTTTTTACCCTACCAGCGCTTCGAGACCAACATTTGGCAAGTGCTGAGAAGAAGCGCCGCAACAAACTCAGTCACCACTGTCTGCCGGTTAATATAAATAAATAGAAATAGTAGTAGTAGGTACATTCGATTCAGGAGCAGTTCACTGAATTTACCATGCATTCTTGTATGGTGTATCATAAGAATGGGTATACAAGATTGCGTGGTATATTAAACAAGGTAGTGACGTGCTAATATCTAGACTTACATATTAAGGTACTAGTAGAAATGACTCGCATACATAAATTTGAATAACTTGGATTGACCAGTCCCCGAAAGCAGCGCCTGTTCACAGACATGACGAGTGAACCAGCCATCGCTTCACTCGACCATATTAGAGGGAATGTAACGACCCGCCTCACTACGCCACCACCCCAGAGACATTTTAGTGAGAATGACAATTCCAAGTTATCTCTTTAAAAAAAAAAACTAATAATAAAGCTAAGTAACAGTCCAGATTGAGAAGCATGACACTATAACATTTGAGAAATTATTATGAGTTTATACATTACTTTTCATTTTAATTCTTTTTAGTGCGAGCATGAGAGGACCATAATCCTACTCCCAGGATGACTTATCATTAAGAAAATCTCGAGTTGTATAATAGGCTTTTTTAAGCATGTGATCTTTAACTATACCTTTAAATTTATTATACGGTAGCTCTTTATATTTATCAGGGACTTTGTTATAAAAATGGATACCTTGTCCCATAAAAGTGGCAAACACTTTATTAAGTCTAAAAGCGGGTATAGCCAATTTATTTTTGGTGAATATCACTTTTCTTTTTGAATTCGTTAATATTTTGTTGAATAAATAGAATACAGTTTAAGATGTATTGTGAAGCGGCCGTGAGAATGCCAATTTCTTTAAACAATTCTCTAAGGGACGCTCTTGCTTTCATTTTATACAAGTATCATAGTGGATAATTAAGTATAATTATCCATTTATTAACTACAAGACTACAAAACTGCACAAAAGTTGTAAGAGTTACAAAACTTAGACATAGTGATAGCAAAACAGTTAAACCGTATCTGCCGCTGAAATAATACCGTGATCTTTATTAATATTTCATAACAATTAAGAAGCGAAGCGTTTTCGTGACAGGGATCTGATGGATTTCAACCACCGGCTGACTTAAACTAACTTGATACTTTAAGATATTAAATAGTAATGCCAAATCAAACTATAGAGGTAGTTCAAGAGTTATTAGTTTGTTAAAGATTGTTTATTTTACATTTAATAGATTTAAGCCTACGTGCTTCAAGGAGTTATTGAATTTTGAAAGCCAAATATTATAAACGAAGCTAGGTCTAGTTTTTAATATGACATGGTACCTATATGGCATTCGGTAGCTTTACCCCCGGGTACCCGGCAGAGTAAAATAGAGTTTCTAACTAACGAAGAAGGTTTAGGAAGGGCCTAACCCGTCTGACTGAGGAGGTAGGCTAAATCCTCCATTATTTTTTATTTATTGGAAACACAACATATTACACCATTTAGATGAAGACTTACAACATCAAGACATGCTAATCTATAATATGAGAGTAGTGATTTGCCTCTGGTAAATTCGAGAGTTGTGTTCCTGCAATGGAAACTTACGCTCGGCTTCTGAGTTAAGTTTTTTAGCTTGAGCGTGCTCCTCTTCTCAACGCTCAATTAAAAATCTTAATACAATGTATTAGCAACAAATACATGTATCTTGACCTAGGCATAAACACTGTTCGCGAGGAAATAGTACAGGCAAGCCTGAAATACCAGGAGAAACTGGAAACTCATGTAAACGATTTCGCACAGGCATTAAGTGGAGAAGGTGAAGGTGGAAGGTACAGTACAATCGACTGAAAAGACAGGGCATTCCCAGTCTCGCCCAACGATTTGTAGACTGAGTCAGGAAGAGAGTTTGCTGGAAACAGTTCAGTACCTCTAGCATGAACAACTTTCGTCTTCGAATCGTTTGCGTACTCGATAAAATTCGATACTTAATCTTCGAATTAAATGATAACGGGACAATTTTGATACTCAAAATAAGTTTCGTGCAACCACATCTCATACTAAGTTCACTTTACGACACGTTCACAAGGGCGCTGTTGTAGTTTTCTTACTAAATCTTTTGATGGCGATTCGAGTACGCAAACGATTTGAACTCGAAAGTTTTTCGTGCTAGCCGTACAGCAGTTGATTGGCTCTCAAAGACAACATAAAACTCAGGACATGTAGCGCCAGGCTTGTTTTCGAACAGTTTGCCATAGGGCAGAAAATACATTAAAACAAAGTTGACCTGTAACGCCCCCCGCAGACCTCCCGGCATGAGCGCCCCCCCGCCGGGCGCGCGGCGCGCGCTGGTGTGCGCGTGCGCCGCGCTGCTGCTGTGCGCCGCGCGCGCCGCGCCCGCCTCCGACAAGCGCGCCGAGAGCGAGTTCAGTGAGTACATCGTTTTATATTATGATAAATGATAAATATCCTTGGACATTTTACACTGCGCTTCTAGTCCCAAACTAAGCAAACCTTGTACTATGGGTACTAGACAACAATTATAAACCAAATAAACGTTTTTCTTTCTTAATATAGGTACGCGTTGGATCTTTAGGGTTAGTCCCCACGGCCATCCAGTTTTGCGGAATCCAGTAATGCAGGTCCCAGGAAAACTGGACTGTCACACATATTATAGTGTTTGAAATTTGAACCGATCGGTTTTCTTGGGACTCAGCAAACGGGATGTTCGTGTGAACGCTAAACGGGATCCTTCAAAAAACAGTTCTAGCAAAAACGGGATGTCATAATAATTGTTAGTTTGTGGTGTAATTAATCTTGTTGGTGATCTTTTTAAATAATAAAAATATCTCCGTGGGAACAAGACTGAGGGTACAACCAGGGTACAAAGTTTTTTTATGATGTTGCAGTATTAAAGCTTTAATGGGGGAGTCTTTCTAAAGCTGTTGATGGGACTATTGCTTCTTATGACACGTCTTATCCTAACCAATTAACATCATTAAATAGATTACACGTTAAAACACTTAACTACTCGTAAAAAGCTGATGACTTATTGTCAATAAATTCAAGAGAAATTATAGTTAAAACTATCGTCATGGTGACCCCGGCGCAAATCAAGTCTTCCAATGAGTGTCACGAGTATTTATTTGACCTAATGCCGGCCGAATTTCCACAAAGAACTAATTAATTAAATTTCATTGCAAACTGATAAGGGCATTTCTACGGGGACGACCGATCGACCTACTGGGGCGAAAAAAGTACCTTTAAAATTGAAGTACGGACTTGAAAAAAATCACACGTATTTATAGAACTCTTGACTTGATGGAGAGCATATTTAGAAGACCGCCAGGTTTTACATCTCGCCTTGAAAAAATCCGAAAGTTCAAAAACGGGCGAAATTTGGCCTAAAATGGAGTGTCCGGTTTCCAGAATTTACTCGTTTTTGCTTCATAACTTTTGAAATAATAACTTCCCCATTATGAAACCCACATTCACAGAACAAGGGATAGTTAATAAAGCTATATAAATGAGTTTCTTTATTGCAAGTCCTTGGGTTTTAATACAGTAACACATTTAAATTTTGTCCGACGTGTGTGCCTCAATTCCGTGATTTTTACTTTTGTGCTCCTATATCACTAACAACGCACAATACGAACACCCACGCCTGATTCCCATAAACTAGCAGTTGCACTCGAGTGGTCGAGCAGTATAAAAGAGGGATCAGTCGCTTTGAGGAGCATTTTTCAGAGGTTTGAAATCACTCAGAATTTTTGGTCACTGGTCATTTCTCAAACCGGTGTGCGATATTAATAATGTTCATGAAGTATTTAATGAGATTACTGCTGAATTAATTAAGTATTTAACTGATATCTGCCATTACGTTTGGTAGAAATCGTTGTAATTTATAATATTTTCGAGTAATTTGATGAAATGTGATTTTTCCTCAATTCCGTGGATCTCAATTCCGCGGAATATGGGGCATCGAATTGAGAAAACACGTACACCGAATTGATATTAAATGAAAATAGATACTTTTATTGTGCTATAAATTGTTTGTGTAACTTAAAATAATAATGAAATCAATAGAGCATAATAATAGGGTGAACTACCAATCATTGGACCGTACCAGTCATTGGACAGAAGACAATAAAACTATTTTTTTGAGGTTTCATTAAAAAAAATACACTGCTATTGCTATCTTATTAAAATAATTCTTCCAGGTTCTTCCCTCGACCTTCACCAGATCGTCGGTCTACCTAGTGGGGGCCTGCTCACTGGTCCGTGGTTTCCACTCGACAACTTTTCAGTCCCAACAGACATTATCTGTACGAGCTATGTGCCCCGCCCACTGCTACTTGATTTATGCAATTTTACGGGCTATGCCGGTCACTTTGGTTCTCTTGCCGATATTCACATTTCTGATTCTTATTAGGCTCATAGTAAGCGACCAAGTTTCACATCCATACACCATCACTGGCAACACACACTGGTAGAAGACTTTTGTCTTAAGACGCTGCGGTATTTCAGACGTAATAGCGAAGCTTCCCGATCGATGCTTAGCTGAGTTGAATTCAGCGATAGACCTCTTTCTCAAAGTTGGACCTAACTATCTGGACTCTTGTCCCAGGTATACACAATTGTCAACAACTTCGAGTGTAGTCTCCAACCTTCAGAGGAGTGGGTGCAACACGGACATTTGACATGATTTTTGTCTTGTCCATGTTCATTTTGAGACCCACTTGTTGAAAGGCTCTACGGAGGCCATGACTCCGATATCATCCCCGATATCGCGACTCCTTGGTCTTCTGTATAATCTGCCGTAGCGTACCTGTGTGTGTACCATAATACTAAAGCCTTTTCGGAAACAAGCTTGTTCGGAAGACTGGAAGTCGTCGAGTCTGCGAGCGAGATGATTCGTAAGGACTCTCGAAAACAGCTTGTAAACACGCCTCATAAGTGAGATGAGTCTATAATGCTATCACCACACTTCTGTGCCATGCCGGAGGCGTTTTTTCTTCGAGAATGACGGAATTGAACTGCTTCTGTAGAGCCTTTAGTACCGGCGAAGCTCAGCTATAATGCCGTAACACCTGGTGCCTTGTTGTATTTCAGCTATTTGAGTGCCATTTTAATCGTGTACAAACTGACGTCCGATATAATATCTTCGGTATAGTGTCAGGTCAATCTAGCTCTTGGGTTTTGCAATATTTGTTTTATGTTTAAGGTTAAGAATAAATAAACAAAGAGACCCTGTGTTATGTATTTATTTGTTTTATTTAAATAAAATTAAAATAATATATAAAAATTAAGAATTTATTATAGTTCCTTATTAAAAAAATAATCATATTGATTAGGATTTTTGTTTTATTCCATTGGTATTTCAGACACATAAACCTAAAATGAACCATCTAATAGACCAGCAATCAGATATCAAAAAGTTTTAAGTATTTATTATATTAATTATTGAAATACATTAGGTATTTCTTCATAATGTCATCAATTCTAAGTTTGCGGAGCGATTTTTATATTTGGAGATTCATTTCTCAATTCCGTGATTCATTTTCTCAATTCGGTGCTCTCTCAATTCGATGCTTAACATTTCTCATAAACCACTTAACAATATTTAGTGACAATGCTATTTTTACATTCAGAATGGAGTAACATTTATTTTTTTGTATTGAAACTACTTAAAAAACTAAATATAAATTTTAGCACCGAATTGAGAAAAAATACACCGTACAGTAGAAATGCCCATAAAGTATCTGTGTTTATCGAACAGTGTCCCCGATGCCGTTCGTGCTGGGCTCCCGCTACGGCCGCTCGCAGCCGCGACTTATCGCGCCAAGGAATGACAGGTAACCAGTCTTGAAACGCTGATGACACGAGTCCAAACATATTGTCAGCCGTTCAAAACGGACTACGTTGACGGGCGCGTCTTTGTGGATGTAACGATATTTAATGAGCGTTTTTTGCCCGTTGCGTAGGTTCTTCATGGGCAGCCGCTACGGCAAGCGCTCGGAGGCGCCGCTCGGGCCGCTCCCGCTGGCGCCGCCGCCGCCGCCGCGTACTCTGCTGTGCGACTACACCGGCGTCTTCCAGCTCTACCGCTGCTCCTACACGCACCACTCTTATGACAACAGGTATGACCGCCACTCCTATGAGAAACTGACTGTACCATAAATTGTTTCTTAAAAGACTTTTCAATTCGATTGATTTTTTTTACTTATCGGCCACAGTCTATCTATCCATTTCAGTTTTTGCTCTCGCTCTCATCAAATGGTGATTTTTGCGATGGATCGAGACGACATGACCGACAATGGGCAGTTACCACTTTTTCCGATGGTACATGATTACGCCGAGATTTCTGATTCGATTTACGTGATTATTTTTTTGTTCAATTCGAAATAAGTAGTCCCATAATAATAAATAATTTTATTTGGTTGAATAGTTTTAGCATTTTTGTTAAATTTTAAGATTTCATTTTGAGACGTCCCTGTTAACCCTTCAAGTACCAGTGAATTGAGATGTAATAAAAATCAATTTTATTGTTACCGCGGTCTCATTCCACTAGTTACTAGAGTTCCAAGAGAAAAAGGATACAGTGATTAAAAGCCCAATGATCTGTGAACTGGCAAATTCATTATGAATGATGAAGGTCCATTTTGATTATGAGGTCGTGAATTTGTGATGGAGGTGACAATCATCATTAACAAAATAATTTGATATGCAACAAAGTATGCAAGTTTGTCTGTATGGAGTCTTCTTTGACAGTTTCAGTAGACACTGCCCTGGGCACAAACAACCGTTACCTATTCGGCGTCGACATGACACTTCTCGCTCGCAGCTTTTTTATTTGCGCGTTGGCTTGGCAGGCAATTATCAAACAAGCCCCGCGTTGTTTGCGTTTTCAAATATTTTGCACGAAAACAAATTAAAAATAATTAACCGCAGTGTTATCACTTTTCGTTTCCGCAACAATTAATTTCATCGCCGAAAAGTTTTGCGGTCATTTTGGTATTTGTAAACCCACATAGAGCAAAGCTTGTAAAAACCTCATAAAAAAGTCTCATAAAACTCATTTATTTTTGAAAATAGGATTTTAAAAAGCACTTTTACACGTCCAAGTATTAACCCTACTACTGCTTCGGGACAATAAATGATGAATTACTTATTGTCTTGGGGAGTTGTTGTCGTACTACTTAGGATTTTTGTACTTCTGAGTCTTCACACATCGCAGAAATGCATAATAATACTCCACTTTAACTCGGTAACTTGTCCTCAGCAACCGAAGAGCGGACGACGACAGAGAGCTGGGCGACGACGAGTGAGCGCCGCCCGCCCCCGCCCGCGTAATACTACAATCGACGATGGATATTACGGGACGCCATCAGTATCCCCAGAAAAATAACGGCCACATACCAATCTGATTTTGTATATTTATACTGAAAATGTAAACAGTTTAGGGCAGCTTTAAACAGCTCAAAAAGTTATGAACTATGTAAGCAATTTTGTTTTCTGATAATCTTCCAACTGAAAGCGTCCACATCGATTAATGGCTCTCATCCCGGATTGTTTCGATCTTTTTATTGTGTATCTCTAGAAGGTGACTGAAGAGCTAGACAGGAGTTAGCATAGTATTAATTTAGACCCACTCTTGCTTTCTTACTTTTTCAGACCAGAATGTAACTAACCACCGTTTATTTTCTTTATTACACAATACTTTTCTCTAGATGATTCCTACTTCCACATGGAAATAATAGTCTGCTTGTATATTCTAGTCCAGATTGACCTAGCTCTGGGTTGAGACACCGATCTCACAGTGAACGGTTTCAATCCAGATTTTGACTTATCCTAGACTAGATTTTTCTTATTGTTAGAATCAAAAGTTAATACTGGGGATTGAGAAGTAGGTACCAGGCGAGCATAAAACTACAAGAGAGCGCCGAGACGTTTGTACCGCGCCTAGCAAAGGCTGGGGCTCGGCGCGGTGTAAACCACCAGTTTTTTCAAGAAAACATCTAATTCCTACCTTATTCTCCACTTACACAACCCATACATTACACACTCTTTACTTTTGTATAATAAACTATTTACTCGGTTGCTTATGTTGAGTGCACCATCGATTGGCGATTGTATTTATTAAGACTAGGTAAGGAAATGTTATAAATATTGTTGAAAGTATGCGTATGAAATATCAATAAAATAAATTGAAAATATACCTACTATTTTGTATTTACTTAATATTTTTCCCATTAAATCATCAGGCGACATGATATTATTAAAAATTTCACATTTTCCTAAGATCATTATAGTTACTAATAAAATGAGATTAAGTAGTTAAGAAACGTTAAAAATAACGTTCGATATTAAAATTTGTATGAGTCCCATGAATGCACTGGGACCATCTCTCATTAATTTGTCATATCAATATTACTATGGCTCATAGCAAGATCTGATTATTGCACTTGAAGTGCTCAAACAGCTTACATGAGCAATTATTACTCCAGTCAGATGAACAACAAATAGGCAAAAAGATAATTTTAAGCGACTCCAAAAAAAGCGGAGCCTGAGCAGAGCGAGCCTGCATGCTCCCTGAAAATCTTACCCACACGCCACAGGCAGGAGAATTTTGAAGGTGAAATTTTATGATGCCATGTCGCATCGCATAAGCTTATACAGCCATGCCACATAATATTATTTTGACTACGATGTAGAGTTCAGGAAAATTAGTCGGATAGGTGAAAAAAAAAAAAAAAGAAAATGAAAAATGTTTATTTCGTTAACTTTTCGTGTGTGTGTACACGTGTATTGTATCAAGTAGAGTATTTCAGCAATTTTTCAGTTTCATCATAGTCTAAGGTTTTTAGCCAGTTAATAAGTTTAATTTTGCATTCCCGATAGGTCAATGGGTATATTTCTATTATTTTATTTATATCATTATATAAGTGAGAGGATAGGCTCTGGAATTGATTTTGGGCAAAGGTTGTGTGAGTGTGAGGTCATAGGATACATACTCGTACTTAGTTACACCTGAAGTGCCCGCGGCTTCGACTGCGTGGGTAATATTATGCCTCCAACTCACTTGTTCCTTAGTTTTCCTTTGTACCTTCGGACCCAGGGAAAAATTTAGGATTGTTTTTATACCCATTCTCTTCTGGGAAGAGCGACACGCACGATTTAAATCAAAACATTTTCTGTGACAGAACAATTACATGTGGGTGAAGTCGCGGGCAAAAGTTAGTACTTACTAAATCCAGGGTAAAGCCTAGATGAAAAGGTTTTTGTTGGAGTTAAATATACTTATTCCGCGCTTTGCTTATATTAATATACTTATCTACGTAGGTAGTTACATAATTCAAATTCAAAATGTTATGTAATTCGATTAAACAGACCTAGCTCCATTTCCTAGCACCTAACTACGAGGCAACGGACAGTATTGAAATGTTAGTAACATAATAACAATAAGTAACTCAGTTACTCCACACATTTGCATAGTTTGTCTAAGTCTGTGCCGCGTACGATGTGAATACGAATGTGACCAATCGAGTTACGATTGATATAAACTTATTAGTTTACAGAACGTATCAAGTTTGTAAACAGCTGTCTTGAATACTGAGGACGCTAGAAAACTATTCTTGTTAATATAAAATACCTACTTTTTCNTTATTAGTTTACAGAACGTATCAAGTTTGTAAACAGCTGTCTTGAATACTGAGGACGCTAGAAAACTATTCTTGTTAATATAAAATACCTACTTTTTCTAAAGTATGTAGATTTCGACGAATCCCAACTAATATTATAAATGCGAAAGTAACTCTGTCTGTCTGTCTGTCTGTCTGTCTGTCTGTCTGTCTGTCTGTCTGTCTGTCTGTCTGTCTGTCTGTCTGTTACGCTTTCCCGCTTAAACCTCGCAACCGATTTTGATGAAATTTGGCATAGAGATAGTTTGAGTCCCGGGAAAGAACATAGGATAGTTTTTATCCCGGTTTTTGAAACAGGGACGCGCGCGATAAAGTTTTTCTGTGACAGACAAAATTCCACGCGGGCGAAGCCGCGGGCGGAAAGCTAGTACATTATAAATCATACATCTTGGAAAACAAGACAACCTAATAAGCTTTTCCAGACTATAAGATTTTTGTTCTCTTAAGTAAGTTATTAGCAATCATGAACAGACAACAGGAGGTGACGTACTTAGGACTTATGCAGTTCTTTGACTACAGAAACATTCCATGGAAGATGGACTGGACGCGGGTAGTCTTAATAAAATCTTGTTGAATGGCGGCTCTTGGCTGATTGACTTCCTTGAAATATTAACCTTTTGTCGTCTGGGTTGTAACAACTGAGTAACCGGGAATGTCGTGGGTTCAATCCCCACCTGCCTGAGGCAACTAGATTTTTAGAAGTTTTTAAAAATTATTTGAGATGCAACTTTTGACGAATATTTGTAACTGGAAAGTAATGCAATAAAGTAAAGCAAAGATGATTTAAGTAGGTACCAGTAGCAAATCCTAAACCAAAGTCCTACTATATTTTATATACAAGATTACAGTAACAAGCACGCAATAGATACGCAACCACATTATTTTTTTTTATCGTCAATAAAATACATTTTGTATACCCACTAGCCACGGGGGTAGCGGTATGTGGGGCTCTCCCTGTCAGAAGGGCAGGGCCTACCCACTATAAACCTGACTGCCATAAATGTTGAGCCATATGACTCGGGCTTGGGGACGCGGGATATCACTATCGGCGTTTGTTTCAAGCATTTCCTAACAGCCGGTCCGCCCCGGGTGCCAAGCATCAGGGGGTGACACAAGTCGCGCAGATTAGTACTCACTGGCGCATCTGCATGACAAAGATCATGATACTTGGGTGCGATTGGTATCATTATAGCTGATTCGTATCTTTTTTCTTCAAGTCGGTAACCCAAAACTCCTGGGGGGTACCAGACCTGACCATTCTGGGGTGCCATAGCCCCGAGATATATATGTGGGGGGGGGGGGTGACCGCCCCGGGTGCCAAGCCATGCTACGCCGCCACACTGCTAACAGCTACTCCCTCCAGCAACGAAAGGGGAAATTTCCCAGAATCGTGGAATCGCAATGACACGGGAATCTTCCATCTCTAGGTCGGAAGGTCATGGCCCGCCTACATGGAACCGATGCCACAAATAAGTATTATTATTATTATCTCAAAGTTAATGCAATTTAAATGAGCCGAGGTAATCTGCTTGAGGACAATTCAAAATAGACCCATTCAATATTTGTGACCTTTGATAGCAAAGCATTCAATTAAGTGGAATTTACCTCTGAGTGAATGCCAGCTGTACTTAAAGATATCAGATAATAATTTTAAGGTCCGTGGCATAACTGAGAGCGGCGCGACACGCGACAAATCCTTGCCTTATTTTACTTATGTGTTTCATTTTAAAATAAAAAAACTTAATTACTAACTATAATAATGTAGAAAACTCTGATCAAAATACAAACAGATCTTTCAAAATGTTTGTATTGAGAAGATCGAATCCGCGATTCAAATTGTTTTCAAAATTACTAGGTATAGGAGACAAATTAAGCAGAATTTACAATGTAATGATGACAATGTAAAGATAGCAAAATTTGTAGTCCTACGAGTAAGAGTGACACTTGCACCAGTGTAACACCAGTAACACTGTTCGTAGCATCGCACTCGCTCACGGTGGGGCCGCGGCCGACCCGGCACGGCTTCCCACAAAGCTGCCCGATGCAAATGAAGGGTAACTAAGTTGTACTAATTTATCTTATCTGAAGACTTACGTCGACATTGCCTTGAAAATTGTACACAAATTAAAAATGTGATTGCATTTTTCAATCAGATGGTTTGAAGTGGAATATTTACAGCTTAAATAGAATGTTTTGATTAGGTACGACCCCAGCCAAGGATGGATTACATTGATTGGAAACAAATTGGAAAATTTTAAATGCGCTTAGGAATCCCGGTTCTAATTTTCTGTCAAAGGCAATGTCGTTTTAATTTTTAACTGCAATTCGACCTGAAGGCCTGGACAGCATTAGCAACCATTTAAGCTGGTTGAGTGATCAAAACACTTGGCCAATACGTAGCGGACTAGGGCACCGATGGTTCCGTATCAATATTCTATCGACTTGCTGTTGAACACGTCTCTGCTACTACCATAGGTATTTGATGTAATTAACTGTCTATTGCAACATTAAATAATGTAAGTCTGAATAATTAGAAAAGACGGCTTTTTACCTTTCGTGTGAAAATTACCTGAAACTGAAAAGTCAGTACGTAGGTAGTTATTCTTTCGTGGGCGTTTGAATCGCATTCCTTCGATGTAACTAAAACTAACTTTAAAACGAAGGATTGTGAATTATATTGTTAGCTACCTACAGTTTGATTACCAAAATAATATTATCGCATACGATTTGGGACGCATAAATTATATTAAAGCTTCGAAAAACATTAGAAAGTTGATACAACAACACAAACAACTAAGTACGCGTTGTGTAAACAGAGGATTTGTGTAAACAGTTTCAAAACAATTATGTTAACAGACGCCAGATGGACTCGGAGGCTTTACCTCAGTTCGCTTCTATATAATTTGTAAATTAAAAAAATGGAGTAATTTTATGGCCGTTTTGAAAAATTTTTGGCCACTTTAGTGGCTCGCGTAACGGACTACTTCCTTTATCAGTCAGGTACCATCGCTTAGTTTGGGATTAGATGACGTAGTGTAAAATGATATTAATTTTCGCGGCGAGCTTTGGCTTCTCAAATATGGTTGTGTAGTAGCTGATTAGCGCTGTCCAGCCACCAGCCGCCCGATAGTGCCGCCACACGCTCTCTTGACGCGACGACGCCGAAATAACTGCTAATTGCGATAAACCCTGATAAGCAATAATGTCAGAGCCGTTGAGGGCGTTGGCTCAAAATATTCACTGCCAGTAACTAAGTAGTTTCATAGTAAGGTCAATTTGTCTCAACCGCTGGGGCATACCTATAAAGGATCTGGCCAACACTCCCCACGTTGACTGTTAGGTCGAAGAAAAGTTCCGAATTTGAAATTCCATTTGAGATGCGGAACCCTAAAAATAAGGCAACCTTTTACATCAAGTAGCCAATAATTACCTACATAGTTTCAATCAAACGCTACGTAATTTGAATAGACCATGGGTACGTTAGTTGAATTTTGAATATTAATTTGATCGGTCACAGTTGTTTTCATTGAGAGGTTCTCTTCCCGACTACGAAACTTACGAAATGCAAAAATGCAGTGCTAGGGCCTAGTTTAGGGCTTGTACAAACACTGCTTTTTTCCACGTATTTTAGTGTTTTTTTAAGTTCTTTGCCATTCAAATTGTCGAGGCCTCTTCAAATTCTTCAATCGGTAAGAAGACGCCCTCGCAAATGGAACAACACAAATTGTTTAGAGGCATGAAATGATGATGCCTGACGGATGGACAATATCACACCGAATCGTAACGCATTTTTCAGGCAAAGGTAGCTTCTATTTGGATCTTGGGACTACAGCAAAGCGATATTATTTCGTACACAGTGTCGAATTTGACAAACTTTTTAGTGGTTTGTCTCTCTGTGTCAGAACAATAGATTCGATTTGGTATATGAATAATGTAATGCAATTTTTAGCTGAGCATCATAATTATATTTTACTTTCTTTCAGCACCATCTGGCACGCGTATTATGTTCGCATCGTACCGACTCACAAGTCGGTGTGAATACGGCCGCCGACTGTTGGCAGTTTAGCCGTCGAGTGTTTGCCGACGACTCGACCTGCCGCCCTACAGACACAAAACAACGCGACGGACTTTCGCAGACGAACGTTTTCGGATGAGCTAATAAAGCTTTTGAAAAGTATCAAGAAATGCAGTATAATCCGTAGTTAACTGAATAAAATCTTGTAATTAAATATCAAGATAATTTAAATAAACTGGTAGATAATTATTTAAAAATTGGACTAAAATCCAGCGAACCATTTAAAAAAAAAACGCTTATCTGCAACGCTTTTAACAAAAGGAGCCCTAAGTACTTATTATTATTCTGTGGCCCTAGCGTAAATCTTCTCTCAAAGCGACACTTCAGGCTCTCTTCTGACCGATTCATTAATTTGCTTATTTTAAATAATTTATTTAGAGACTTATGGGAAAAAAATATGTAGCTCTTACGCACTTCGTACTTTACAACGTTTTGTGTTTTTCCAACAATGTTTGTAAGCTAACATTTCTATTTTCAAGATTCATTTCACCTTTGAATTTTTAAGAGAGAGCTAAGTACGAGATGAACGTGAAGCCCCAATTTCATTACACAGAAATTCATAGTTTGTTTAGGGAACCCATAATTTTCATGTTATGGATATGGAAAATATTATTGTACCCTACTTAAGTATGTAGGTAGATAAAACTACCCGTGGGTTTGTTTCAAGGGGTATTGGTATTTTCAGTAAGTTTAGATATAAAATGCATTAAAATTCTTGCAGTAAGTATGGTAGACAGAGTAGGCAAAGAGAGTAGGCGGGCAGATAGTCGATTTAAGGTCTACTGTAATAAGAATTAAGGAAAGTTATAAGACAGATGACACTCCCTTAGTATTCTTATGCTCGACAGAAATGAGCAGATAATGTGATTATTTTGGAAGACGAATCCCTGCGAGTTTGTTCCGGAGGGCAATATTTACTCGAACGGGCCTTTGCTCTTGTTTAGCAGGAATAAACAACTTCTGATCAGAAAATAATTGTTTATGTAGTTGTAAAAATAAAGTTATTTACTTAGGTACCTACGGAGAAACTATAATCGCCCACGCAGACAATTTGCAGATAACTACCTACATAAATTGTTACTTTCGTTTCCTAAAAATAACGTGTTGATTTCGGTTTGACTTGATTTGACATGCAGTTTAGTAGGCAGGCTTACGCCCGTATTCACAAACATTAGGTACCTACCCCGTGAGGTCTCACAGTGCGCGTGGACGCACAGGGTGACAGAAGAACCAATCACAGAGCTCTATTCAACGATGTGCGTCCGATTTGCTGCTTCACATAGGTAAGCAAGCATCGTTTGTGCTGAATACGGGCGTTACCTACTTACTTACTTACTTACTCGTATATTTTTACACAAAGTTTCTTTATCTACCTACAGGGTGGAATTTTGTAATGCCACCTGGAGGGAAAGTACTCTTAATACCTACTGCAGATAGAAGATTTTACTCAAAGAAAACATTCCTTTATTTTTTAAAGGAAAGAGAACTGCATTCAAAGATTTTTGAATTTGTTTCGAAAATTCACTACCATACCATACGTAATATTCTGTAAATAATTAAAATAATTCAAGATTTCATGATTTTCCTTCCTTTCATTTAATTATTATTTATCAAGTTTGTTAGAGAGATTTCATCCCTATGATCTATGCAATAAATACAGAATGATTTTAGTAGGTTCAATTCCCGGGTGTGGCATTAAAAATTAAGGAATCTTTTCTTTGAATAAAATTTTCTATCTACAGTATTAAGAGTAGGTACTTTCCCTCCAGATGGCATTACAAAATTCCACCCTGTATAAGTTTAAAATTGCTCAAGTGCGTGTGATTATGAGGTTAAAATGTACAATCTCAAATGCGCTAGGTAGAACGCCGAGACACAAAGGAAGGCCAGAAATTAGATCTTCCGCAGATTGCGCCCTGAAGGGATCCCTGAAAGGATTGCGCTTGCAAGTTACTTATTCATGCATTTTCTTCGAACCACGCCTGAAAATTTCCGTGTAAAATAAGTATTTCTATACATTTATAACAATCTAAACTACATTATTTAACCTACAGGCCGTAGCGGTTTAGGTGCCTACTTGCGCAAGTTGATTGGGTAAGTTTATAACACTTGCAAATAAACTGGTATACCTACTGGTATTAAGTAGGGTTTTGACGATAAGTACATTATTTACCCGGAATCCTCAACTATAGACAGATGAACTGACTTATTTTACTTCCATCCAACTGCCGTAACACAACAATACTGTTAACATTGTTGTAATGACGGCAGACTTATGTAAAATGGTGCCAGCTAGCAAAGCGGACTAAGGACAAGTCTTACCACCAACGGAACCGATGAAAATAATTGAACCCGGGACCTCCGGCTCTGAAGCTAGACCTTACCACTAGACCACAGACTTGTGGTTAAAATATTGGCTCTGTGCACGATTACAGCGCCAACTAGCGTCCACAACTTTGAGGGCTCTGTCACATTGACATTTAGGTCGTATATTTGTGAAAAAATATCGAAATGAAAAAATAACAAATATTTTAGACTAATAAATTGTTGTGATACCACGATTTGGGTGGAAAAAAGGTATTGAAATCATTTTGGTCATTCAAATCAAATGAGGTAAGTCCAAAAAATGTGTTTAATTTTGATTGTGTCAGGGTTTGTTTACTTCATTTATATAGTTGTAGTTTTACAGTAAAACAAAAAGAAAAAGCTACTTTAACGGTTTCATTATACAGTGTGTCCGGGCTTGTAGTGATCAAATTTTAAGGGCGGAATTTATGGACAATTTTATCGATGAAAAGACTTCGAATTTGGAACTTGACCCGTTTCTCGCAAAATTACGAGGATTTAAGTTTTTAATTTTTAGTTTTCACCTCTTCCTTCAAAAACAGGTGAAAGCGTGGGTAGCTTAACACTAATAAGCAAAAATTTTATATCATGCGATAGCCAATAAAATTATCTATTAGCAGAAGTAGAAAACAGATACAAGTTTGATACATTTTAAAGGAGTAAGAATGGATTTAATTAGAAAAAAACATGACTTTTTTCACTTCTTTTTCAGTTATTTTCCAACACAAGAAAAACCAGGTCGTTAAGGTATGTTTTATTTGCACTTTATTATTAGTATTTGAGCTATTCTACAAAACGAATGTAAATTTATTAGTCTACGTCTATTAGTTTCGACGTAATTGTTGAACAAAGATACCCCTTCNGGTATGTTTTATTTGCATTTTATTATTAGTATTTGAGCTATTCTACAAAACGAATGTAAATTTATTAGTCTACGTCTATTAGTTTCGACGTAATTGTTGAACAAAGATACCCCTTCCCAGCGGTTTCCATAGTAATCGGAATAGGTTGTGTGATTCTTTCAGGCAGTGCATTTTCGCATGTCGCGTGCGCTATGGAAACCGCTGGGAAGGGGTATCTTTGTTCAACAATTATGTCGAAACTAATAGACGTAGACTAATAAATTTACATTCGTTTTGTAGAATAGCTCAAATACTAATAATAAAATGCAAATAAAACATACCTTAACGACCTGGTTGTTCTTGTGTTGGAAAATAACTGAAAAAGAAGTGAAAAAAGTCATGTTTTTTTCTAATTAAATCCATTCTTACTCCCTTAAAATGTATTAAACTTGTATCTGTTTTTTACTTCTGCTAATAGATAATTTTATTGGCTATCGCATGATATATAGCCTGACCAGGAACATAAAAACCCTGTCATAGAGCCCATAGAGGCGCGTCAATTGCATTTGATAGTGCAACACTGAGTACAGTCGTACATGTGTTAAATTAAAATAGGCTAAATTTATGTATCAGGATTCAGGATTAGGGGCTAATCTGATATTTTCATAAATTAACGAAAAAATATTATTAAAGGTAACCTGGTTTAAATAAATTAAATGAAACCATCAATCTAGCTAGTAGGATTTATTTTATTATTCATCAATAATCAAATTCAGGACTTGAATATTCAACTGCAATGTTTGCTCATTAACGCTTCAAACTCGGTACTTCTTTCCCAATTCCATAAAATTCAAAACTTAGAAAGTGACAAAAAACTTTAAAAATTGAAACAGACTACAGCTAATTTTCATAGTGGACTGTACTATACGATAAACATGTCAGTCAATTTGACAACCTTTGTCGGAAACATTAATCAATGAAAATATTGTCCGAACCCTTAGTATTTCTCTTCGACAAATACATTAACACATTGTGAACCACTTTTCTTTCACTACTTTAAAAATATTTTAGCAATTTAATTCACAAAATCAATTGCACACATTTAAAATAAAGTTTGTTTACACTTTGACAACAATAGGCTGACATGCAAGGTGACATGTCAATGAAGTTTTCAGTTACTGTTGCCACTAAAAGAAATTAGTACCATTAGTTTTCCGCAACATGGCGAGGGTTTTTATGTTCCTGGTCAGGCTATAAAATTTTTGCTTATTAGTGTTAAGCTACCCACGCTTTCACTTGTTTTTGAAGGAAGAAGTGAAAACTAAAAATTAAAAACTTAAATCCTCGTAATTTTGCGAGAAATGGGTCAAGCCCCAAATTTGAAGTCTTTTCATCGATAAAATTGTCCATAGATTACGCCCTTAAAGTTTGATCACTACAAGCCCGGACACACTGTATAACAGTAAATATATTTAAATGTTCCTGTATCGCTAGTAATAAATTAAATATCGTTTTCAGATCGAAATGAGTATTGTTTTGAAGACCGGGTTTGTGAGTGTTACAATATCAAATTCCAACCACAAACCGTATTTAAAGGAAAGTTGTTGGTATTGGCTGGACAAGTCCGAGATGTAGAAGAATTCAGAACAAAACAAGGGCAGAGTTCAATAATTCACGCTCTCATCATAAGGCAAACATCTGTGCACAACAACTACTGTGACTCATTTTTGTACTACCACGTTGTATAGTCTAGTTATTTCCAAATTGTAAACGGCTATTAAACCAGCCCTATCGAAATACAGTCCACTCTTTTATTTAAGTTCCCAGTAGGACCCTTTTCATGCGATTAATTAATGATATAAAAATGTTATATGTAGAATCGCTTTGCCATTGACAGATACATCTGCCCCCCTAGACAAAACGCACTTTTTGATCGAATCGAAAATCGAATCCGTCAAATTCCATACAAAAAAGGGGCTTTTCGACCACTTTTCGACTGGTTTGCGATTATAAATGGCACTTTGTCTAGACCCACTGATGGCAGAGCTTACATTATAGTTCCAAAATACTGGACTGTCCTGTCGATGACATTGACAGTGGGGCGCCACCGTCAATACCGGATCGCTGGTTCAGATTTTTGCCATGTTGGAAACCATATAGTTGAACGATGGTAGCGCCCCCCTGTCATTGAGTTTGGCGGGACAGTTCAGCGTGGGTCATCTATATTTCTACTTTTGACCACCATGAGCGCTGCGATAGATTATGTTACCCCCACCTAGTACTTCGCACCCAGCGAATACTACACGATGCATTCTGTTTTCTGTCCAAGATCACCACTGAGCCTGAGCTAGTACTTACTTATTCACTTTGTTTTAAATCCGAGATTATAACGAAGTTCCAATACCGGTAACGTTATTTCACTTGGTCGTTAAAATAAGCGCTGCGTGCAAACCGGAACCGGAACCGGTGTGCCGCTTCTAAATGTCACTGTCAGCCTGACTGTCAGTGTCAACAACGTTTTGTTGTCGTTTGCCCGAGACTCCGAAAACAAAAATGTTTGTCGGTGACTATTTTTTTTAATTTNTCCAACCACAAACCGTATTTAAAGGAAAGTTGTTGGTATTGGCTGGACAAGTCCGAGATGTAGAAGAATTCAGAACAAAACAAGGGCAGAGTTCAATAATTCACGCTCTCATCATAAGGCAAACATCTGTGCACAACAACTACTGTGACTCATTTTTGTACTACCACGTTGTATAGTCTAGTTATTTCCAAATTGTAAACGGCTATTAAACCAGCCCTATCGAAATACAGTCCACTCTTTTATTTAAGTTCCCAGTAGGACCCTTTTCATGCGATTAATTAATGATATAAAAATGTTATATGTAGAATCGCTTTGCCATTGACAGATACATCTGCCCCCCTAGACAAAACGCACTTTTTGATCGAATCGAAAATCGAATCCGTCAAATTCCATACAAAAAAGGGGCTTTTCGACCACTTTTCGACTGGTTTGCGATTATAAATGGCACTTTGTCTAGACCCACTGATGGCAGAGCTTACATTATAGTTCCAAAATACTGGACTGTCCTGTCGATGACATTGACAGTGGGGCGCCACCGTCAATACCGGATCGCTGGTTCAGATTTTTGCCATGTTGGAAACCATATAGTTGAACGATGGTAGCGCCCCCCTGTCATTGAGTTTGGCGGGACAGTTCAGCGTGGGTCATCTATATTTCTACTTTTGACCACCATGAGCGCTGCGATAGATTATGTTACCCCCACCTAGTACTTCGCACCCAGCGAATACTACACGATGCATTCTGTTTTCTGTCCAAGATCACCACTGAGCCTGAGCTAGTACTTACTTATTCACTTTGTTTTAAATCCGAGATTATAACGAAGTTCCAATACCGGTAACGTTATTTCACTTGGTCGTTAAAATAAGCGCTGCGTGCAAACCGGAACCGGAACCGGTGTGCCGCTTCTAAATGTCACTGTCAGCCTGACTGTCAGTGTCAACAACGTTTTGTTGTCGTTTGCCCGAGACTCCGAAAACAAAAATGTTTGTCGGTGACTATTTTTTTTAATTTCTACAGATTTTACTGAATTTCTAACGTAAATTTTGTTTTGACTTTGTTGTGAAAAGTGAGGTGTTTGTGCTGAATCGAGCTGATATCTGCTTCTTACTAGTGAGATCACCGAACATACGTCTACCGTTGTTCAATTATAAAGGTTCGTGTGTAAAAAATATGCCGTAAATCATACAAAACAGCACTTCATGTGTTTCTCTGATCATTAATGCTCTCTTAATTGCAAGTTTTACGGTTGAAAAAAGCGGCAGATGAAAACGATCCTGGCATAACCTATCATAATACCGGATGACGTCGGTTTTGTTACCATTTCCCTATAACTAACAATGTCTAAGGCTCTTTATATCAATTATTACGACGTGGTATACATTCGATTTAACCTTAACCACTCGCCGATGTTATTATTTTGATTATTAAACATCATACTTAACAAGTCTGTATACATAACCTTGTAACCCCGAAAATTCACGTTATGGCGATGTAGCCAAGCCAAGTGTTCGCGTATACTTCGGTGCTTCTTTGTATAGTTGCAAGGTGTGGCCCAGATCTCTCTGACTTGAGAGCCATTATAATTATTATCAATTATTATGGCTGAGTAGCACCACCTAACTGACCTACCGGTGTTTTTTGTATGGAGTTTGACAGACTTTTGATGTTAGTTAAAATTAAAGTAAGATGGTGCAACCCAGCCTTAGTTAGGTTTTTGTAGTACATACTTAAGAAAATAGTAAAGTTCTTGTGCAGATAACATAGCTACCACATTAAAACATTTATCTTCCCTCCTCATTTCAGGTACATCATGATGGTGTCCTGTGAAAAATGTTCCACACAATCCAGCAAAGACGACATGGTCTGCTGCAAGCAGTGCGGCTGCCACTACGACCGCAAGTGCACCGAGGGCCTGTGCGACGAGGCGGGGGACTGGATGGTGCCGCCCACAGAAATTAAACAATGGCTCTGCAATAGCTGCCGCCAATCACCAAGTATGTTTCTGTTATTAATTAAGTCTATTGGTTTGAATTCTTATATGGAAATCTATACTAAAATACTTGATGAGCTAAAAAGAATAACATTATTTTAAAATTAAAACAAGAAAATATTTAAATTCATCATTCATTCAGTATTTAAGGTTTTTTATGCACAAGCGAATGTTGTGGCACTAAAAAAGATGTCCCAATTCTGGCCCAGAGGTTGTACACCATTTCAAAAAATCAAGAAAAATCTATTGATTAAGGGGAAAATACAAATAATTTTACGTATAATTTAGCGGTTCAAAAATAAAAACAATTTAATAATTATAATTCATAATAGGCGTTACAAGATGAAAAAAAATAGATGAACCATAGACTACTAACATCAATTGCTGTGGGTCTAGACAAAACGCACTTTTAGATCGAATCGAATTTCATGTGTCACTTTGACATAATAGTTCTTTTCTTTGAAGTTTTTACCACCATTGAGTTCATTAACTAAAATCCCTGTGCATGCATATTTATTTATGTATGTTTATAATAGATTTAGTAAAGAAAGAATGAACAAGAAATGTTCATACCTATTTAATTTATTCTTAAAAATGCAACAAAAAAAAATTATAACTGTTTTAAAAATTGTCTTTTTTAATCTGTTCTTCAAATGTCTAAAATGCCATTTGTCAGTGTCATTGTTCCTTTAGTACACAAACTACTGTGTTTTTTTGTTGAAGTGTTTGTGTTATTATCTGTTAATATGGACTTAAAAGTTTAATTTTATTTAAATCACATCTTGGAAAAAGGTTCTGTAAAAGCAGAAAGTGCAAATCAACCAATAATCAATTACGAAATTTTTTGCATTCTGTTCTGTGGGTAGAGTTGAGAAATGTTAAAACAGCAATGTAAGTAAACATACTCATTATTTTCACAAATCTTGTTACTTGGTCTTTCGTAGTTGTATTGTTTACTGTGACGTCACGATCTAAATCAGCATGGCGCACAGTATGCTAGGAGACTGTATAATCGGACATTCTCATTTATTTGATGAACCGTATAGAGCTCAGTTATACAAACATGATAGTAAATCTCCCGTTTGAAAATTCCACGTAGTTTTCGCGGTATAAAAATTCAGTTACCTATTTTTTACTTCAAAATTATGCAAATATATTCTCACTCGTTAACTAATAACATTTAATTCAGAATTGTTATAATACTTCATAGAGCTCTTAAAACTACACGTAATAAGCGTATTAAGTGCTTCGTAAACGCATTCAGTTAATTAGGAAAAATTATTTTAGTGATTTTTGTTTTTATTTTTTTTCTCTATTAAACCTTAATATATGCAAACATTTTTAATTCCAAGATATAGTCTGATATTTAATCTAATTGTATCAGTAAATCAGCTTTAAACTCCGTGATATATTTGAGGAAAATCAAATTGAAAATATGCGCCAGGGCTGTCACATAGAATTGTAAATTTCCCATCACTTTTTAATAGAAATATTTCTTTTGGATGTTTTAATATCATCAGCTCGATTGTACCAAATTATTGTATTGACTTCCGATTTACATAGGTTTCAAATCGATGAGAAAATTATTAAAGGTGGGATAAATTCGACTTCCTAGATTTGTTTACATACTTTTTTAGTTAGTTACTTACATACACCTTAAGTTAATACATATAAGAGTGTTAAAAAAGAAAAAAAACTCGACTTGAGAACCTCCTCCTTTTTTTGAAGTCGGTTAAAAACAATGTGAATGTGACTTTTTAGAACCTTCAACACTATGCACATAACAGGCGGGATTTGAAACTTTTTAGACATGAATTATTCCTTCCAAAATTGTCGACCCTAGACGCGTAAAAATTTTATTAAAACGTTTTATGATTTTTCTCAAATATATCACGGAATTTAAAGCTGTTTTTTTTATACAATTAGATTAAATATCAGACTATATCTTGGAATTAAAAATGTTTGCATATATTAAGGTATAATAGAGAAAAAAAATAAAAACAAAAATCACTAAAATCATTTTTCCTAATTAACTGAATGCGTTTACGAAGCACTTAATACGCTTATTACGTGTAGTTTTAAGAGCTCTATGAAGTATTATAACAATTCTGAATTAAATGTTATTAGTTAACGAGTGAGAATATATTTGCATAATTTTGAAGTAAAAAAATAGGTAACTGAATTTTTATACCGCGAAAACTACGTGGAATTTTCAAACGGGAGTTTTACTATCATGTTTGTATAACTGAGCTCTATATGTTTCATCAAATAAATGAGAATGTCCGATTATACAGTCCCATAACACACTGTGTGGCGGATTGACGGCTAGCATTTCTGCGCGATAAATCGAAATCGTAAAATCAAAGTTTTATAAAATTTGAATTCTATTGATTCATTACAACTTCAGGATTGATTTAAACCAGTTTTCAAAAACCGGCCAAGTGCGAGTCGGGCTCGCGCACAAAGGGTTCCGTAGCAGCAAATATAATAAACTTATTATGTCAATTTATACACCTGGTGAATGGAGCCTAAACTCTCCCGATATTTTGCCTTGTACTTTTATGTATGAATATTAATTTTATATATGTATTTATAAATATTCCGAGCTAAAGAGGTGGCAAAAGCAATGGCAAACAAACCACAATCAATAGTATTCGGTTGTCGCTGAACACTTGGAAACTGAATACATGACTCCGATAGATACGGAAACAAGGCTTTTACATATATTTTTTGCGATTTTCCTAGAACACCAACAAGACTATCGTACACACGCAGTATTCCATTAATGTAATAAATACAACTCCAGTGCCCCACTAATCCCACGTCACCGTCATAAATTACTTGAAGGTGCGTCTCATTTTTAGGTACAGGTTCAATCAGTTCAGGGTGTTGAAATAATTCTAGCTCACGCGGTCTAAATGATGTGCACCGAAGTAACTTTTCATGAAATGCGCGAACCACCAAATGTTTTTGATCTAAGTAACTGATAACATTTTACACATGTACGAAACTTTTGTGGTTAATGGTATTAGTCTAATTGAATCATTATACACAAAATAAATAATCATTTGTCTTTTACTTTTTGTGATATAAATTAAGTTACATTCTTTTTCACCAACCAACAATACATAGTTTTTTTTGTGT
This sequence comes from Ostrinia furnacalis, assembly GCF_004193835.3. Classification (NCBI taxonomy): domain Eukaryota; kingdom Metazoa; phylum Arthropoda; class Insecta; order Lepidoptera; family Crambidae; genus Ostrinia; species Ostrinia furnacalis. Next base: position 49,481 of record NW_021130760.1, on the reverse strand, counting down.
ATATTAATATGAGTCATCTTATATTGTTAATCACAAATTCAATCTGAACAACTTCAATCGTGTAAAAAGTAGTAACACGAGTCGTACCTCTTGACACAATAAAAAATTGAAAGAAGCCTCCGGTACACTTTGTTAAAAGTAGACATGTATCAATATACACGAAAGAAAACTCAAAATTGGTTCACAAAGCCTTACTTGTATCATTTGGCACAAAATTATTTTCTTTTCTATACGTCGTAGAAACATACCGATTAGATACAAAAATAGCTAATTTTTCAGAGATTCACATTATGTTATAAAGTCAATTTTGATCTAAGTCGAGTTAGATCCCTTTTCACTGGGGGTACAGAATTATTAAAAGTGCCTACCCAAAGTCATTATTCCACGCGGACGAAGTCGCGGGCACAGCTAGTTTGGAATATAAGTAGTCTTTGGTGTATGAATCAAGGAAAAACTAAAATATTTGGGGGCACGGTAGTGCAACCGCCAAGTCGAGTAAAATTTTTCAATTTCGGTCCAGTTTTCTAGATACATAACTGCTGTCTACAAACTACAAAAAGAAATGAGATTTGGGGGCACGGTAGTGCAACCGCCAAGTCGAGTAAAATTTTTCAATTTCGGTCCAGTTTTCTATATACATAACTGCTGTCTACAAAATACAAAAAGTTGTGAGATCCATGTAATACCAAGTCCAGGCCAGGAAATCTTTAACGTTTTACATAAATATATTGACTTGGCCATCGCATGAAAACACGTGTAAATTAAATTATTTAGTGCGATGGCCAAGTCAATAATTTATGTAAAACGTTAAAGATTTCCTGGCCTGGNCTGCGCCGCGCTGCCGCCGCCCGCGGCGCTGCGCCGGGCGCCCTGGCTGTGCCGCGAGTGTGAAGGTAACGCGAGCGAGCGAGCGGCCACGCGGCGTGCGGGTGGCTACGCGGCGCCCGCACGTCACGTAGCCGCCCGTTTGAATAATACTGAGACGTGTAAAAGGGTTTTTAAAAGCCTGTTTGCAGAACATAAATGTTTTCCCTTAGTAACCTTAGAATTAAACACTGACTATGGTGTTCTTATGAAGAGAAATGCAGCCGATTTATAGTCCGCTCACCGAGCACGTAGAATTTCGTCCAATGACCCCAAACTACCTATCCTTATCGCTCGCGCGTAAATACATTGCTGCCGCGACTGTGCGACGGACGGCAGCAGTGAGTGTGCAAGCGCGACAATAATATAATTACGCGCGAGCGATAAGGATAGGTAGTTTGGGGTCATTGCACGAAATTCTACGTGCTCGGCGACCGGACTTTATCATCATTTATAATTTGGCTACCTATGTACCAGTAGTTGAAAGATATTTTGAGTTGGAATATGTACCATATCTTACGCTTGCGTTCCTCGCAGTGTCGGTGCCGACCGGCGACCAGCTATTCGGCTACTCGTTCGCGAAGCACCCTGCGCTGTGGAAGCCGCACGCCACAGAGGTAACTATTGTTGTTTACAGAAGAGTATACTGATCATAATGTTGGTAAAAGATGTGTGTAAGATGTTTGCAAAGGTGGACAAAAATACCATCGGCAACAGTGTTAACTGCCCATTGCCGGTCATGTCGTCTCGTTCTATCGCAAAGAATCACCATTTGATGAAAGCGAGAGCAAATACGGAAATGGATAGTTAACACTGTAGCCGTGTGTACGTCACTTACAGATGTTTTTATAGAAAACAGTATTACTAATCATAATGCTGACCAAAGATATGTGTCAAGATGTTTGCAAAGATGGACAAAAAGTTGGTCAGTTACAAATATTTGAACTTTGGACAAAATCCTATATTGTGATACGTTGCGAAATTTTATTGCTCATTATGTGCGCTATCTTTGCAAATATAATATTTGCCGTTACTTCTTCTTAGCACCAACTGACATCCTTATCCTTAATATCCTTGGACATTTTACACTGCACCGCTAGCCCCAAACTAAGCAAAGCTTGTACTATGGGTACTAGACAACGGATATAAACATACTTAAATATTTTTTTTGTAAATACATACATTATTGTAGTGTGCGTGTGCACTCATGCCTTTAGCGTGTACCGATAACACTCAAACGTTAACAGAAGAATGGTCAGGCGCGTCTTCGTGGATGATGGATCTATACAGGGTGGAATTTTGTAATGCCACCTGAAGGGAAAGTACTCTTAATACTGTAGATAGAAAATTTTACTGAAAGAAAACATTTCTTTATTTTTGAAAAGAAAGAGAACTGCATTCAAAGATTTTCGAAAATTTACTACCATACCATACAGTTTTCTGTTCATAATTAAAATTATTTAAGATTTCATGGTTTTCCTTTCATTTGATTTATCAAGTTTGTTAGAGAGATTTCATCCTTATACCCAATCTATAGATGCAATAAAAATACAGGGTGTAATTTTTAACACATTTTAGTTGGATCGATTCCCGGGTGTAGCAAGCATATTTTTGGAAATCTTTGAATGCAGTTCTATTTCTTTTCAAAAATGTTTTCTTTGAGAAAAAAATTCTATCTACAATATTAAGAGTACTTTCCTTTCAGGTGGCATTACAAAATTCCACCCTGTATGTACAAACATGTGTGTACATAGGATTGACATTAAGCACTGGTGTGTATCAGGAGCAGCGGCGGCGGGCACTGTCGTTGCTGGCGCGCGAGCTGGGCCTCAAGGACACGGCGGGGCTGGCCAACCGCTGCCGGGACTTCGCCAAGCGGTACAAGGAAATGGTCAGTCATAATATCATCACTATTCACGACCCTCATCGTCAGTATCTTTTAACTTTCCCCCCGGGACAAACTTGACCTTCACTGGTTGGGTTTTTATTGGCGGTCAAGCTGTAGATCCTGGCTACACAGGAGTTGCAGCGGTGGGAACGAGACGTGACTATTTTTTTCAATTATTCTCAAGTCCCTTTAGATGCATCACCATTTTTTTTCTTATTTTCAAGACCCTTTAAGATAGCGGATTCCTCTTCAATGCTGCGCGGCTATACCATAACATCATTTTAAAAAATAATGTTTTTTTTTTAATATGGACTTGATGTTAAAATGAAAAAATAGGGATAGATATTCGAAATTTCAGACAACGTTGCAATGAATACTGTGTAGTAATCTGTCGCCGTGATATGCATTCTCTGATAATCATAATATCTTCTTTTCTTTCCTTCACTTTTTTTTGCATGTGGTATGGTGGTTGCTGAAATGTTTGAGAGCTCATAGACGTGCGAGATTATGTTGGCGTTGCTTGCGACAGTGGTAGGTGACGGCCAGCGACTGTCGGCGACAGTCTTCGACTCGCGCCTTTCGCTGTCATGACGGCTCAAAAACTGAACTCCGACAAACTTTACTTCGACATTACGTTATTCCGACACTTCTGAATATTGACATGACTTTACTTCGACACTACACTACTCAGGCTAAGGCGAATATCCTTTGTCTAAGTAGTGTAGCGTCGGAGTTTACTTAGATAGCCTGTCATGACACATGACACTCTGACTATACGTTAATGACTGCCCGTCTTCGAGTCGCGATGCATCGGCGACTGTCGGTGACCATCGGCGGTATTCGCGATGCGTCAGCGACAGTCTTCTATCTGTGGTCGGCAACTGTTGCCGATCGTCGTCGCCGACTTAAGGTAGCCTTTCGAACTGAGCGTCACAGACGCAGCGTCTTTAGCTTTGGTCTTAAAGGTAGCCTTTGGAAGCGAGCTAGTGACGCGGCGTTGGTGGCACAAGACCAAAGCCAAAGACGCTGCGTCTGTGACGCTTGGTTCGAAAGGCTACCTTTCGGCCGAATACTGAAACGCCATTTAAATATTTGACGGCTTCTCAAATAGTTAAGCAGCTCCTAAACTTACATTTCGCATACTCAAAACAATATCTGAGCAGTTCTCAATTTTTAAGCACCTCTCAAATTAAGTTGCACTCAAACGCCACTTAAATGAATTTTCGCATACTGAAACGCCATTCAACGCTAAGCATTACTCAAACAACTGTCAAATCGTCTTAAGCAGCTGTTAAATTTGAGAGTGCTTGCGCGGTATCTTAAATCCTATTCTTATACCTAAATCGACCTAAATAGTGGTAAATAATGTGTGTCATCGTTATCATTTCTTTCGAGGCTCGAGGAAATACCTAGATCTAATCGCAGGAACGCAATAATTCTGAACGCTATTGAAAAATATTATTATAATGACATGCAATTCCGAGCGAGGTTCCGCATCTCTAAAGAAACGGTGTTGTGTCTGGATTCATAATTTGGAAGCTCTTTGAAACCCCGCACCAAACGCCATATAACCAGTGGACCAAATACTTATTATAACCCTACTGTTCTACGCAACGGGAAGTTATGAACGTGTACTAGGTGATATCTTCCACATCTAACAGCCAACTGTGCATCGTATAGTGCACGAAGTAACAACCAAAATAGCTGCTATGAAATCGCTTTACATAAACATGCCTATTTCTGAGGATTAAGGGGACATCGCATAGCAGCATTTCCAAGAGTTGTTGATTTGTCAATTTGATGCTCTGTCAGTCAACAATGATAAATGTCAATTGTGGTTACGTTTCGGTCCACGATCGCCACTTAATAGATTTCAACAATAAAAAGTATCACATTTAAAATTATTTTTTTAATTAAATAAAAATGCAAGCATTAATTTTTTTATATGATAAAACGAGATTTATGTTTAATAGAAACTAAAAATAAACTGTTGTATGTTAAGTTGATTGAGTAATATTTCCATAAAAGACAATACATAACCAAACGCTGCTGCGTGTAATGGATAAAAAACGTAAAGTTATCATTTGTGTAAATGAAAACATACTTTTTTTGGTAAATGTTGCCATTATGTAAACATTTGAGAGCTGCTTAGCTGATCACGGCTTCAAATCCGTTGAGTGGCGTTTGAGAATACCATTTAAAATTGAAGGATACTTAAATTTAGGAGCCCGTCAGCTGAGTGACAGATTTGAGTAGTGTTTCAGTATTCGGCCGTTTAAGTCGCAAGCAGTCGTGATATTAAAATAAATCCTACTAGCTCGATTGATGGTTTCATTTAATTTATTTAAACCAGGTTACCTATAATAATATTTTTTCGTTAATTTATGAAAATATCAAATTAGCCCGTAATCCTGAATCCTGATACATAAAGTTAGCCTATTAATTTAACACAGGTACGACTGTACTCAGTGTTGCACTATCAAATGCAATTGAGGCGCCTCTATGCCAGGGTTTTTATGTTCCTGGTCAGGCTATAATGCGGAATCGAGTGTATTTTCTAAACATGGCAAAAATTGGTGCGGTGAGATAGTGGCGCCCTCTTGTCAATGTTTTCCTTTTTGTTGTATTTAAAATGTTGGTTGGAGAGGCACCCGCTGAAAACCAGCGTCGGGGCACGCGTGCATGCACGCGTGGCTCGATTAATGCTGAGCGGGCGCCTTTTTGGCACAAAATATGCGTGTAGTTTTAAGTCCCTTTCTTCTGTTTTTTTGTTTTCTTTTGTGTCAAAGTTTTTCTTATTCTTATTCTTATACTGTCGCTCTATTGCATTAGTGCTGTAACGCCAAGTTTGGTTGCAGCTGCGCTCGCTGGCTGAGCAGCACCGCTCTCTTGAGGCCGTGACTCAGCACGCGCCGCCCTGGGTGCGGCACCTCGAGCAGCGCCTGCGCTGGCTGCCCGCCATCGTGGAGGTACAAACACGTACACACAATATACATATTTACTACACATTAGGGTGGTCCTTATTTTTCGACTTTTGAATTATCCCCGGGGCACTTTCTCATTCGATTATATACCTCTAAATATGAAATTAGCTTTTTTTGTTTTTTTTTTTAGTTAAGATTTAGAGGTCGCTACCAGCTGTCAAAATATTTACAAAAGCTTTGAAAATCTTAAATCATGGTTTCATAAATGTTTTATTTAAGTCTTTATATCACATTTTACCTGCAATTGAACATCGCATAGATAGAATAGACAATCGCTTCTTGTCCCCTTCTCCCCTCAACCCCTCTTCTGTACCGACCATGGTACCGACGCGTCGGATACTAACAAGTTAACTCTTATATCTTAAAAATAATTGATTCAAATATGTACATTGTACATAATATCTTAGTTCATAGCAACAACAATAATTTTGTAATATTTTTATTTGGCTTTGGCTTTAAAAGTAAATGAATCTAACAAATACAGATTTTGTTTTTACTTAAAATTCAAACCTTGGTAGCGACCACTAAATGTATTTTAAAAATTTAAAAAAAATAATGAAAGACTTTCATATGGTATATATTCAAATTACGTGGTGCCCCGCAAAATATGAGAAAAAAATTTTTTTTTGTACGTATAAAGACCACCCTACTACACATGTAGAAAGTTTTCTTCACGAAGGTATTTAAATAAATGTCTACTCAATATCGTCAACAATATGATGTAATTTAGCTTGTCTCAGAGTCGAGCATCATTCACTTACTTTAATCCATTGCAAACGAATTTACTCGAGAAAACGATTCTAAATACACTAAACCTATTTAGTGATCAGCACTGTGCCGATCCGGGGATAACAGCTACAAGAAGCTACAGCGTTGACGTCTATGCACCACACGCGTCACTCACTGCTCGTTCGTGAATCTCTTGTGGATTAAATCCGGCGGGTACACCACGCGTGTTTAGTTTTCGATGTCCACTCGGGGAGATGAACATGCCTGAAGGCGGAGCAGAAAAATGCTATTCAAAACATTTCTCTGCTCCGTCTTAGTGGAAACCGAGCCCAAAAGTCTGTAGATTGCGGGGTGTCCAAAAAGTCTAAAAAATTGTTTAACCCCCTTGGGTCAAAGTCGAATCGAGGGTGTACTAGCTTAGAAATAAAAGCCAAACTCAGTACACGACGGGTTTATTACGTCACCACAATCGGTTAGTAACAAGTAGGATGGTTAATGTGAACGGTGGTTCAAAACCTTTATATATGGGTCGCTTAAAACTTCGACACCGCGATGTAAGTCAGCACAACGCCATCTATTGACAGTCTTGCGAACTAAAATGTCTTAGAATCTACGGAATGTAACTAATTGACTGGACATTGACTTATAGACTATTCTTACACTAATGATGAACATAGTCATCATCATTACCTTCACAGGCGCTCCCTCGGCCGCCGCCGCGCGCGCCCAGGGACGTGCTTCTGGAGCTCGCGCGCGACATGCGGCGCCCGCACGCCCGCGCCCGCGCCGTCGGCCGCCTCGCCGCCGCCATCGCCTGCCCCGCCGCCCAGCTGCGCCGCGTGTGGTGAGTGCCTGCCCCGCCGCCCAGCTGCGCCGCGTGTGGTGAGTGCCTGCCCCGCCGCCCAGCTGCGCCGCGTGTGGTGAGTGCCTGCCCCCCGCCCAGCTGCGCCGCGTGTGGTGAGTGCCTGCCCCGCCGCCCAGCTGCGCCGCGTGTGGTGAGTGCCTGCCCCGCCGCCCAGCTGCGCCGCGTGTGGTGAGTGACGCCTGCCAGCACGAGCGACAGTATCGGAACCATGCCACGGCACACTGAAAACCAGTGTCGTGGCCTTCCCCACCGTGGGCCACTGAGTGGAGTCCCATTGCGATGGACATCGCTGTTGCAACAGGATAAGACTGCTCAGTTCACTTTTTATTTTCTTGTAATATTTATGTCGGTCCACCTAGTGGGAGGCCTGCCCACGCTACGTGTTCCGACTCGTGGTCGCCACTCAAGAACTTTCCTGCCCCAGCGGCCATCAGCTCTTCGAGCTATGTGCCCCGCCCATTGCCACTTGATTTTAGCGATTCTGCGGGCTATGTCAGTCACTCTGGTTCTCCTACGGATCTCCTCATTTCTGATTCGATCACGCAGCGCGGAAGGAGCCTGGATGCGAGCGGCGCAAGACCAATCTTTGTGGAAATCCTTGGGGGAAGCCTTTGTCCAGCAGTGGACGTCTTTCGGCTGAAACGAACGAACGAACGAATATTTATGTGCTTTTTCTGTCTTTTTTTCTGTATACGTTCCCTGTCCTTAACTAAGTGATGTTCATCGTAATAAATGTTTCTTTCTTTCTTTCTTTTTCTTTATCCAGGACATACCTATGTTTCACTTGATTCATGATGTTGTCACGCAGGAGCCAGGCATGCCACGTGGCGCTGCTGAAGCTGACGGCGCTGTCGCGGCTGGGCGACGTGGCGTCGCCGGGCGCGCGGCTGTCGCGCCGCGAGTGGCTGTGCGCCGACGCCACGCTGCTGGCCAGCGACAAGCGGGCCGCCTGGCTGGTGAGTGGCTCTCGCTGTCATCCACACTAGCTACACCGTAACACCTTTATTCCAAACTTGCTTTTGCCCGTGGCTTCACCCGCGTGAAATGTATTTTGTCACAGATCGTCATTAATTATAGCCTATATGTTATTCTGGGTTATAAACAATAACCCCCTTACTAATAAAAAGTTACACAGTTGTTGAACACTGTTTTAAAATGACATTTCCATACTAAACGTCACTTTAAAACACTGTTCAACGAGCGCGTAAGTTTTATTAGTAAGGGGGTCATACTGTAAAGTTTCATTAAAATCCGTTCAGTAGTTTTTGCGTGAAAGAGTAACAAACATCCACACAAACTTTCGCATTTATAATATTATAGTAGGATTAAACGATCCAGAACTGTGAAGCCCAGTGTCATTACCATTTGTTTGTAGTGACTTTGACCTATTGAAACCAGAAAAATAAATATCACATTAGTACCTGTAAAAGTCCTCTACTAAATTATTACCATATCTGCAGGTCTATGTGTCATAAGAGTTGATTAAGAGACAAATAGGTGTGTGTTCATTAAAGAAGAGTGATTCTTGTAGGCTCATTGTACGCCCACACTACACTGCGTGTGAGAGCGGCTCGGCTTGCGTTCGGCTCGCTTAGCATAAACATAGAGTCTATGTAGTCTAGGAGCACGACGCACTTGTAGGGACAGTCAGTGTGTACTGTCAATACAGTGTATTGACAGTACACACTCGAGGTTGGTCTATGCCTCTAAAGTACGGCCAACTAGCAGCGATACAAAAGGTTAATTCGACTGTCGAACTGACAATCTATTCTGTCTCTTCGGTATTTGTCGTAATGTCTCGTTCTCCCGCTAAAATATGTCAAAGTCAAACCCTTAGGCTGGGTTGCAACATCTTATTTTTACTTTGACAAACGTCAAAAATCTGTCAAATTCCATACAAAAAGCACCGGTTAACTTCATAGTTACCGTTAAAGATAGGTGGTGCAACCCACCCCTACTATTTCAAATGACCATGACATTGGGTTTGTTTACATTTGGTATCGCTTCTCGGTGGCTGTAGTTTAGAGTGCGTCGTGCTCCAGCAATAGAGACTGAATGAGTCTAAGATGTGTAGCCGCGACTGCTTGGTGACAGTGGTGCGAGCGGTGCTGGTGCTGCGATGAGGGACGGTGCGACGTGCAGTGGTCACAACGAAACAGCTCTTCTCAGAGCTATGCAACGGCTCTTGTCAGGGCCTTATTCCTGTTTCTATTATGATGACCGATGTGGTGTTTCTGTGCTGAAAGTTGCTTGTGGCTTCGGCTGCAAACATTCATTGTTTCTATTCGAAGACGTTTTTTATTGTGGTCGCTGGCGGCTACAGTTGCAGGATGGGTGCTATTTTGCAAGAAAGTTCATAGTCTGATGCTGTCGACCGTCCATTAGAGTGCATCGTGCTCCTGCACTGGAGACCAAGTGACCCGATGATGACCTTCCTCAGGTGGGCAGCTCGAACCCGGAGCGGCGCGCGCTGGCCGTGCTGCTGCGGCTGGTGCAGCAGTTCTCGCTGGAGGCCACGCAGCCGCGCAGCCTCCGCGCGCGCTGGCTGTCCGCCTACCGCAGCTACAGCGAGTGGTGAGACATGTAGCGTGATGTAGCGTCGTGTAGCGTCGTGCTGCTGCGGCTGGTGCAGCAGTTCTCGCTGGAGGCCACGCAGCCGCGCAGCCTCCGCGCGCGCTGGCTGTCCGCCTACCGCAGCTACAGCGAGTGGTGAGACATGTAGCGTGATGTAGCGTCGTGCTGCTGCGGCTGGTGCAGCAGTTCTCGCTGGAGGCCACGCAGCCGCAACTCCTGTGTAGCCAGGATCTACAGCTTGACCGCCAATAAAACCCAACCAGTGAAGGTCAAGCTTGTCCCGAGTTAAAATGAAACTTTTATCGGACCCGCAATGAAATCAATCAGAAAAACATAGCGTCCTCTCGCAACGATATTGTGACATCTGCTACGTCAATCCAATGAGGGTTTTCGCGAATGAAAAATCCGCCAGATGGCAATACGTTGACGCGAGATCCAAATGCTGCATGATTAGTTATTTTAAACATGACATTGACAGATGTGTCAAAATCCACCAATCACGTAGCAGTCAGACCCCACATCCACGTCCCGCCATTTAGCGGATCTTTCATTCGTGATAACCCTCATTGGAGATATCACACTGTCGTCGCAAATGGATGATAAGGAGAAGTTGTATAATAGGCTAGTTTCCTAAAAAAATTTTTTTAGTCCGTCATGTTTAATATCAAAAAATATTGGACACATATATTTTTTATTTGTCAATCTAACAAATAAATACATAGTTATGGTGCGTTGAAGTTCCGCACGACGTCACAACGTGCGGCACTTTTATGCACGCATTGACGTCACGGGCCTCTTCTTATGAACTTTGGCGCGCTTTATCTCTTTAAATTTTCATTAGTTTGAAAAAGTGAAAAATACGTGTAGAGTTTTTTTTGATAAGTTAACTGACGGACTAATTAAAACTCTTGCTTTTTGACCCAGGAAACATCCCTATTGTCTGTGTGTATGTCGCAGGGGACTGGTGTCGTCGGCGATGGTGCTGCAGCGGCGCTGGTGGGAGCTGAAGCTGGAGGCACACGAGCTGGCGCGCGCACAGCAGCCGCTGCCGCCGCTACACGCGCTGCTGCTGCACAGGTAGGCAGGCTCGCTGTGTGGCAGGGGGCTGGGGCTGCACAGGTAGGCAGGCTCGCTTGTGGCAGGGGGCTGGTGCTGCACAGGTAGGCAGGCTCGCTGTGTGGCAGGCGGCTGGTGCTGCACAGGTAGGCAGGCTCGCTGTGTGGCAGGGGGCTGGTGCTGCACAGGTAGGCAGGCTCGCTGTGTGGCAGGTAGGCAGGCTCGCTGTGTGGCAGGCGGCTGGTGCTGCACAGCTAGGCAGGCTCGCTGTGTGGCAGGCGGCTGGTGCTGCACAGCTAGGCAGGCTCGCTGTGTGGCAGGCGGCTGGTGTCGGCGCTGGTAGGCAGGCTCGCTGTGTGGCAGGCGGCTGGTGCTGCACAGCTAGGCAGGCTCGCTGTGTGGCAGGCGGCTGGTGCTGCACAGCTAGGCAGGCTCGCTGTGTGGCAGGCGGCTGGTGTCGGCGCTGGTAGGCAGGCTCGCTGTGTGGCAGGCGGCTGGTGCTGCACAGGTAGGCGGGCTCGCTTTTGGCAGGCGGCTGGTGCTGCACAGGTAGGCAGGCTCGCTGTGTGGCAGAGGGCTGGTGTATACACAAGACTGGCGGCTGGACTATGATGATGTACCTGCCCTTGACATAAACATGTTTAACTTACCACGAGGAGTTAACGGAACTGTTTGGCCCGGTTTCCACCAAAGCGGAGCGGTGCACCAAAGCTGACAACGCACAGCGTCGCGTCACGCCGCCGCTGTCAAATTCTATAGAAAAAACCGGCCAAGTGCGAGTCGGGCTCGCGCACAAAGGGTTCCGTAGCAGCAACAGTTAAATCAACCTATATAGCGCGCGATGTTTTACCGCGAACTAGGAGTACTGTGCCTAACGCCACTGCCACTAGCCCGCTCCGCCGCTCGCCCCGCCTACGCACACCGCGCTCATAAACTCCGGCGCCCCTCGTCGGCCAGTCCGTCTCAGAAAGGCAAACGGTGCGCGCGTCACGAGCCGCGGGGCCGGCGCATTTTGTTTCTCACTGTCATTTTGTCTTTTCTGCTTTGTAACTTGTAAATCTACTTGTGTCACGTTTATAATATTGTCTTTAGTGAATAAACCATTTAAACCTACTTATACGCCTATAAATGGCGCATCCAACGAGTGGCTTCGAACTGTGAATTGAACTGTGTTGTGAACTTGTAAAAACTTTACGAACATTATTAACTGTTTACGTCTTTCCACTGAGAAGTCAGTCTAGTGCAAGTGTGCGTTTATCAGGCTCGACTTACATTATCCAGTGCACGTAAGAGTTTTGTACAGACTGTGACATTAACTGTTATTGTTTTATAGTGTGTATATAGTAGGTTAGTTAGACTACAGACCAAGTGACTTTTGTAAATCTTTTGTACATAAACATAAACATTAAGTGAAACTGTGAGTCTGTGAAACAAACAATGCTTGCTTACAAGTTTCCGCGCGTAAGTACGACAGACGGACAGACGGACAGACGGACATGACGAAACTATAAGGGTTCCGTTTTTGCCATTTTGGCTACGGAACCCTAAAAAAACAAGTGCATCCGACACTTCTCCGCTCGATCCATTTCCACCGAAGCGAAGCAAAGTGGAGTTGTGCAAATAATGGAATCAGAGGTGGAATTGTGTAAAGCAATCGTAATCATTTGACAGTTCATAACATACGATAAAGTCAGTTAAACAAAGTTTTTGACAGAATAATCATACGTTATGAACTGTAAAATGATAACGATTGCTTTACATAATTCCACCTCTGATTCCATCATTTGCACAACTCCACTTTGCTTCGCTCGGCAGATGGAAACTGGCCTTACAATGGTGCTATGTCCGCAGATACCCGTACGTGGCGACGCGGCGCGTGCCGCCGTGGCGCGACCTGCGCGCGCAAGCGCTCATCGTCGACGTCACCGTGAGTACACCGGCCGTACATTCATTGAATACTCTAAAAAGTGTATACAGGGTGGAATTTTGTAATGCCACCTGGAGGGAAAGTACTCTTAATATTGTAGATAGAATTTTTTTCTCAAAGAAAACGTTCCTTTATTTTTAAAAAGAAATAGAACTGCATTCAAAGATTTTCAAAAAATTGCTTGCCACACCCGGGAATCAAACCAGCTTAAATCTGTTAAAAATTACACCCTGTATTTTTATTGCATCGATCGTTAGCATCAAGGATAAGGATGAAATCTCTCTAACAAACTTGATAAATCAAATTAAAGGAAATCCATAAAATCTTAAATTATTTTAATTAATGTACAGAAAATTGTATGGTATGGTAGTGAAATTTCGAAAATTTTTCGAAAATATATGAATGCAGTTGTCTTTCTTTTCAAAAATAAAGGAATGTTTTCTTTCAGTAAAAATTTCTATCTGCTGTATTAAGAGTACTTTCCCTTCAGGTGGCATTACAAAATTCCACCCTGTATAGCTACTTCTAACGATATGAAAGGCTTCGGCAGACCAAACGCGGGGCATTAGCAGCGCAGTTCGAATGCGGGCCCGCGCAAGTTGAAATACAAAAAACTCTTTGAAGTGTGTCACACCAAAAGACAATGCCGGAAATTGGCGTCCTTTTTTTTCGCGCTGCCATCGACCAAACCATGTTTTTTGGCTACAACATAGTGTAATAAACCAAACTTAATATGACATGACAAAACAAATAGTGACGCCTTTTTTTATTGCGCTGGTTCTGCTCCACACTGGCTGGAGCCTATAATGGATGGGATTGTTTGTTTACACATACAATGTCACTATTTTGTTGCAATTTCTTACAAAACTTGCGCGCAGAAAGCAAATCTAGTATGTAAAATCATCAAACTCAGTTCAGACGGAGTTAAGAGGTATACATGTCATAGTAAGTTTGGTTTATTACACTATTTTGTAATAAAAAAATAAGGTGGTAAAAAGACGCCACCTTCCATACAATCGTCCTTTGAACGCGGGCCCGCGCTCCAACCGCGCCGCACTGCAACTGCCGAACGACAAACCAGGCGGCGCGGGAGCGGGACAGAAGCGGCGCGAACGCGGGCCCGCGCTGTTGTGTTACTATGGCGGCCATATTAGCATGACCCACCGGAGGCAGCTTAGGGCGGTAGCAGAGCGTTGAAAGCGGTTTACGAATATTGTATCCCATCAAAAACAATTAACATAAATTATTGACTTGACCATTGCACTAAATAATTTAATTTACACGTGTTTTCATGCGATGGCCAAGTCAATATATTTATGTAAAACGTTAAAGATTTCCTGGCCTGGACTTGGTATTACATGGATCTCACAACTTTTTACCGTAGAACAACTGAGTTGCGAGACTTGGTTTTTTTGACAAGTATTGTTTTTGATGGGATCTCATTTCTTTTTGTATTTTGTAGACAGCAGTTATGTATCTAGAAAACTGGACCGAAAATGAAAAATTTTACTCGACTTGGCGGTTGCACTACCGTGCCCCCAAATATTTTAGTTTTTCCTTGATTCATACACCAAACACTACTTATATTCCAAATTTGAAGCTTCTAGGTCTGCTAGAAGTGCCTTAGAGTTTTGATGATCGGTGAGTCAGTCAGTGAGTCAGTGAGTGACAAAATTAAGTAACTTTGACCCGTTATAATTCTTAAACTACTGGTTCAAATTGAATGAAATTTGAAATATACCGTGTCTTTACAATGCCTGCATAGCTAATGAAAATTCAGCCTTCTAGTTTTATCCAGAACGAAGTTACAGGCGGTCGAAAATGGCCTGAATTGCTTCGAGAAAAGGATGGTACGGCCGTGCTCGACTTGGTGGGGGCACTGCCGTGCCCCCAGATTATTTTACAACCGCCCGCGTTGCAACTGCTTTGAAACTGCCGCTGCCTTCAGTGTGCCTCAGCCGCGCTGCAACTGACCCGCACTGCTTCTGACCCGCGTTTGGTCTGTGGAAGCCTGAAATGATTCTCTAAAATGATCTTGTTATTTGTACTTAATATCAATTGTTGAACCATACCGTCTCCACAGGAGGAGGACGTGAAGGCTTTCAAGAACTTCGTCGATCCGCTGCCGGTCGCAGGTACTCTCAAAACCACATTTTTATAAAGAAACATTTAATTGTGAATCAAGTGTTTAGATTACAATAAAATATTTTTAAAGGACATAGCAGACATATCTACTCGGAAAGAGATCAACACCGTATCGCCTTTTGCGAGCTGTCATCGCTTTTCGCGCGTTGCCAATCGCGATGCGAGGCGTTTACGTTACAGTGAAGATAAAGTGTGCGTTAAAGTATGGAGTTTCTTACAAAGAATACTGACCGCCTCGAGTTGATACGGTTACGATCCTTTTCCGGATTGACAAATGTGCCTTTAATTTAAATACCAGTGTCTGCAGAATACCAGTGGCAGTAACGTGCTCCCGAGTACGTTATGGCCTCATACTGAGCAAAGACCAATTTGGTAAAGCCTGGTCCGTGAGCACGTAGAATTTTGTCCAATGACCCCAAGCTACCCATCCTTATCGCTCGCGCGTAATTATGTTGCTGTCGCGCTCGCACACTCACTGCGGGCGCGCGTCGCACAGTCGCGACAGCAATAAAATTACACGCGAGCAATAAGGATGGGTAGCTTAGGGTCATTGGACAAAATTCTACGTGCTCACGGACCAGGCTTTACAAATAATTCTTTTTTTTGCTCCTTATGTTGATCTGTATTGTAATATCTTTGATACCAAATAAATATTTTTTCTTTCTTTCTCTCTTTAAATCTTACCTTGTCCTCCGTCTGTAAAGTGCAAACTTTTCCACAGACGACGATTTAATACTTCTCGGAGCGATGCGACTGACCACAGCGATAGAGGAGCCGCCGCCGCCCGTCAAGCCCGAACCGGTCGCAACGCCCGCCCGACCCAAGCAAACCAACACTAATGATAAAACAACGCAGCAAACACAGGACGTTTTCCAATCACTGGTTCAAAATATCAAAGATGACTTACTAGACAGTCAAAGTTCGATGACCGACAGTCTCTCAGCGCTAGAATCGATAGACCCGCGACTCGCATCCACCAGTATCATATTCGAAAGCGACTCGGACATGGAAACAAAATCGCCAGAAATGGATGCAGAAGACGATTGCCAGATCATAGAGAATACGGTTGAAATATGCGAACTGAGCGATTCCGGCGATGAGTTAGATTTAAAAACCGAAGACGATTGCGTGAATGAATCAGAAGTGAAATGTGAAGATAATTCAACGATAACTAAGACTGAGGAGTTTGAAGAAAGTTCCAAGGACGCTATGAGTGATGGTATGTTGGTTATTTGTGTTTTTACATTATAATAGAACCTGTAAATACCTGTTACCCTGTAAATAGCCAAGCTAAAATGTTTCTTTGCGCCTTGCACATTGTAGCGTTGCTGTTGGTGTCCCGAATAAATTAAATTGTGTAGTTGACAAAAAAACCTATTTAAACCCGCTTTAAATTAGGCCAGAACTAAAGAACTGTATTATATTCACTAATTATTATTTGCTATGTTTACACAAAAATATCTATTGCACTATAACTTCCCCCTCGTTCTTATAAATTAACCCTTTAACACCCTTCAGTTACTTTTTATTAGTAAGCTTTCAATAGCTAACAAAATTATTTAGTTACATTTATCTATTTATTTATAAATATCCGCGCATATCTCTTTCAGACCCCAAACTTAAAATGATTCCATGTGTAACACTCGTGAGGTGGGACGGGCGAGCGCAGAGCGTGCGGTCTGAGAGGCCACAAACTTTGATACAAGAGGACATTTCAGGGTTAAACGAAGTGGACACAGACAAGGGCAGCGTCCCGGGGTCGGATGCGCCCCAGGACAGGCTGACGCGGCCCTGGGGGTACAAGGGACCCCTGCAGGGAAGGGTCGAGGACCTCAGGTGGCTGTGCACGCCTGTATCTATCTATGTAGAGAAGCTGCCCAAAGAAGTTTTGAACAAGTACGTATAGTTTTCATTATTTTTATTTCGGTTGTGTTATAAGTATAATATAAGGCGACAATAGCCCAACGGTGACTGTGTTTCAAGACTCGAGGAAGGCTAGTTCAATCCTGTTTAGAATAAGTCTGGTAAACCGCGTCTGGTGAGCGATTATACAGGGTGGCCAAAACAGTGAGGTCTAAAAGAAAAATTTAGATTCCTTACATCAAGGTGTACCTAAATCACCCCCATGTATGTAATACGATTGTGCTTAGTTTAGGAGATAGAGTTAATTTTGTGATATTTTAAAATTTTGTGACCTAGTAGGCTTTAAACATTTTTATCTTTTTTTAGGGGTGACTTTTCTCAGATTTCTTTTTTTCGACAGATTTGGTATTAATTGCAGATGTTTGAAAAAAATAATCACCTTCCTATCTTTGATTCAAGATACAAAAGTTTTGCTAGAAAGATAAAAATTATGCTTTTATCAGAACACTATCAAATTTTCAACTTAAAAGTTTAAGTAAAAAAAAGAACTTCCATAGGTCCAAAACCATTTTAAAAACTGCGCCGTTTCCTGTACTTTCATAATAATACAAAAAAACATCTACTTAATGGGTCACTATTTCCTGTAATCGGTCCACTAAAGTGGCAAGTCGGAGATTCCGTTACATGTTTTTGACTTTCTTAGAGTGAATTAATATTGGGAATCCTCTAAGTTTACATTAAGTAGAACAGATTTAGAGCAGTAACTGGACAGAAAATGTATTTATTCTCAACGAGGAAGTTCTTGCCCTTCATCACACCTGGTGGAAACTGATGATTAGGCTCAAGGTGGAAGGGAACTTCAACTACAGAGGAACTATGGCTTCCTACCTCCAAATGCCAGAATACAGTAATGCTGTTAACATTATTGTTATAGTGACAGACTTACGAAAATAGAGTTGCTAACCAGGCAGACTTAGATCAAACCCAAACCGAGCAGAAAATTTCACCTCCACTGGGAAGCAAACCCGGGACCTCTGAAGCTTACCTCTTACCCCTTGAAGACAGAGGCAGTTGTTACATTTTACTATTACCCTTGAAATACCTACTACAGTGAGAAGAAGGAGGGATATTTGGTTTATGTTCATTAAAACTTACTTAAAATAACAATGTGTTCCGGAATTTGGAGGTAGGAAGCCATAGTTCCTCTGTAGTTGAAGTTCCCTTCCACCTTCAGCCTAATCATCAGTTTCCACCAGGTGTGATGAAGGGCAAGAGCTTCCTCGTTGAGAATAAAAACATGTTCTGTCCAGTTACTGCTCTAAATTTGTTCTACGTAATGTAAACTTAGAATATTCCCAATATTAATTCACTCTAAGAAAGTCAAAAACATGTAACGGAATCTCCGACTTACCACTTTAGTGGACCGATTACAGGAAATAGTGGCCCATTAAGTACATGTTTTTTTGTATTATTATGAAAGTACAGGAAACGGCGCAGTTTTTAAAATGGTTTTGGACCTATGGAAGTTCTTTTTTTTACTTAAACTTTTAAGTTGAAAATTTGATAGTGTTCTGATAAAAGCATAATTTTAATGTTTCTAGCAAAACTTTTGTATCTTGAATCAAAGATAGGAAGGTGATTATTTTTTTCAAACATCTGCAATTAATAACAAATCTGTCTAAAAAAAGAAATCTGAAAAAAGTCAACCCAAAAAAAAGATAAAAATGTTTAAAGCCTACTAGGTCATAAAATTTTAAAATATCACAAAATTAACTCTATCTCCTAAACTAAGCACAATCGTATTACATACATGGGGGTGATTTAGGTACACCTTGATGTAAGGAATCTAAATTTTTTTTTTAGACCTCACTGTTTTGGCCACCCTGTATACATGGGGGTGATTTAGGTACACCTTGATGTAAGGAATCTAAATTTTTCTTTTAGACCTCACTGTTTTGGCCACCCTGTATTTTGCTCACTTTGAGGGTTAGCAGAGATATAAGTAATTTAAAAATTCGCTTCCCTGCTTCAGTCCCCATCGTTTTTGGGTTGTTAATAGTGTAACCTAGTTGAGATCTCGTTCTACATGACTTACTTGACTTAGGCCCGATTCGACCATACTTTTATCTGAGAATAATTCGTGTTATAACTGACACATTGTCAGTTTCAGTATGGGAAACATGTCAAAACCGACGATTTATTCTGAGATTAGTTGTCTTGTTTGGTCAAATCCACCCTTAAGGTTCTATGTCCCCCTAAATGGGGCAGAGGTCGTCCACAACAGTCCTCCATCGCGTTCGGTCTTGAGCTTCGCGTTTGATCTCGCTCCAGGTCTTGCCGATTTTCTTCGCATCGTCTGCTACAGTGCGCCGCCAAGTTAAGTTTGCTTGAGGCGACCAGATTTTCGTTTTCCTTGGGGGTTCCAATCCAGAGCCTGCTTGGGATGTGATCGGGGTCTCTTCGGTCGGAGTGTGGCCGATCCAGTTCCACTTGCGCTTGATCTGCTATTCGATCGGTTCTGATCGTTCTACGTGGAAGATGAAAAAGATATTATAGCCTCGTGATTTGGCGTGTGTTGCAGCGTGGACGCCGAAGACGAGGTCGCGGACGCTCCGGACGGCTGTGACGGCCCGGACGCGTTGGACGGCCCGGACGGCTCGGACGCTGGGGACAGCCCGGCGCGGCCCGTGCAGCTGCCCGACCTGGAGCAGGTGCGGCGCCGCCACCAGCGCCAGCTCGTCGCGCAAGTGGCGCCGCTGCAGCACGACGCCGGTAACGGAAACATCACCTTTACAATGCTGATTAACATCATCATACTAGGTCACACATGCACTCCTGCTCACCTTGCTAGACTTCGTATCGTGAGAGACCCTCTGTGTGAATGTAGGGTTGATATTGCTGACGTAAATCATATATTTTTCTCTTGCACTTTGTACGACAGATCAAGCTTTTTGGATGGTTTAATTTCTTCCCATGTTCCCTTCCCGACCAGCATTACCCAACTTCTCCTTTCTTGCGATTTTACAATATACAAAACATTAGCTTCATTTATTATTTTAAACAATATCAAACTTTAATTTTGTATGTACATTTAAAAAAAATGTGTACCTAATATATTGTAAATTAATTATTGTATAATATTATAATTTTATCCTACCACAATCCACTCTCCTGATCACTTTCTTCTCTCCATCCGATCCTTCCGTTCCGTAATTTTTCTTTCCTTAACCGTTTCCCCGTTATTACTCGACAAATAGCAACACAAGCCGTGTAAAGCCAACAACCGAAAAACAAAACATCATCATATTGAGTAAAGTAACTTGTAAGTTGTAGTGAGTAGCTGTGGCATAATCCACGTGAATCTCTCAAGATTCGGTACTCAAAAATTGCGCGCGAGGTTTATACAGTGTGAGTCACGTTAAAGTGTACATATCAAAATAGATGAAACTAGACCTATTTTTATCGACAAAAAAGAGGTCAAAAATTTTTTGAGATTTTTTTTTAATTTTTTATAGAATTTTTTTTCTTCCAATTACCTATTGTAAAGAAAACATAATAACTTTTAAACTAAGCGGTATATCTTGATACAAGAAAAACAGTAACAATGCTAAATAACAGGCAATACTAAAAAAATACATAAAATACACAAAAAAGGCCAACAAATAATAAAAAAATATACTTTTTGAAAAAAATCCACTTAAAAATTCGTGTTTTTTTGGTTATTTGATAAATTTCTCCAAAAAATGCCCCTATAACCGGTAGTTTTTATTACTTTGTATTATTCTCTATCATATTACCTTCGTAAAACGCAAAATCGCATGTCTCTACCCCTATCACAACGTTTGCAATGATCGTTTGAACTAAGCCTCTCCGGGCGCGCCATTCAACGCTTCGTTTACAACAAAACTGAAAATGGCTCTAGATTTGTAATTTTGATAAAGACAAGTTAGATTTCAAATAAAAACAAAAGATTTCGAAGTAAAATAAGCATTTTAGTTAAAATTAAAATTGTCTCTACCTGTAGCGTAGAATAATGTTGTGGCAGGCCTTTGTTCAAACGATCATAGCAAATGTTGTGATAGGGATAGAGACATGCGATTTTTGGTTTTACAAAGATAATACGATAGAAAATAATACAAAGTAATAAAAACCACCGGTTATAGGGGCATTTTTTTGAGAAATTTATAAAATAACCAAAAAAACACGAATTTTTATTCAGATTTTTTTCAAAACGTATCATTTTTTATTATTTGTTGGCATTTTTTGTGTATTTTATGTATTTTTTTAGTATCACCTGTTATTTAGCATTATTACTGTTTTTATTTTATCAGGATATACCGCTTAGTTTAAAAGTTATAACGTTTTTTTTACAATAAGTAATTTGAAGAAAAAAAATTCTATAAAAAATTAAAAAAAAATCTCAAAAAATTTTTGACCTCTTTTTTGTCGATAAAAATAGGTTTAGTTTCATCTATTTTCATATGTACACTTTAACGTGACTCACACTGTATGATATAGGGACCACTCACTCTCCTGTGGATATTGTAAAAGGTGTACTTAGGCGGGTTTTAGAATCGCGCTGACCGCTCGCTAATCGTTAGCGCTGACAGATCAATATTATGTATGTAATTAAAGGGAACGTTCCTGAGTGACGCTGATCGCTCGGCGCCGACGTTTCATACATTTCGGCAATCAGCGCTGACGGTCAGCGTGCGTCAGCGTGACTCTAAAACCAGCATCAGCGTCACAGTCCATGACCGCGTCGTAATAGACACGTATTCGTCATTGTGTACGCTTGGTGTACGTCATTGACAAATAAGCAAGCATGGCAAGGAAATGATTTGTTTGCAGAAGCCAAGACGCCATCGCGGACCAGCGAACGGACGGACTCCTTAGAGTCTTCGATCGGAAGCAACAAATCGGTGAGTGTTCATTATAAAGACTTGTGTTTGTGTATCTGGTGATATTGAAGTCACTTTTAAATAAAATCGTGGCTTCGTAATAAATTTATTTTCATTTGTATCAGAATTCGCCGTTGCTGGAAGATTTCGGCTTATTCACGCAGCTGCCTAAAGAAGAAGGTATGTTAATAGCCCTCATAAGTACCTACCAGTCAGCGTCAAATATTTCGTGGCACCCAAAGTGGCCAACAAATTGACAACGCAACCTTATTCCCATTGTAAGTTACAAAGACGTGTTGCGAACTTTTGGGCTACTTTGGGTGTCAGGAACTATTTGACGCTGACTATACCATACGACACAATTTCTTATTTTCTTGTACAGCAACCGGTGAAGTAAAACCTTTTTGATGCTTTTTATAATCTTTAATAGACGCGTCGATTATTATGTGATACATTGTATAACCGCCTGGGA
The DNA here is from genome assembly GCF_004193835.3 of Ostrinia furnacalis. Classification (NCBI taxonomy): domain Eukaryota; kingdom Metazoa; phylum Arthropoda; class Insecta; order Lepidoptera; family Crambidae; genus Ostrinia; species Ostrinia furnacalis. Next base: position 27,213 of record NW_021130760.1, on the reverse strand, counting down.
TGGGAGTCGATCAAGGTCACTGAACCAATCAGAACTGACCAAGAACATCTTCATATTTCAGATTCCGACGACCTACTCTCCGAGGAACAGCTCCATATGATATTGAATCAATCTCAGGTAAAACCGTATATAACTACACTGAACAAATCACAAGATAAATTGTTTGTTCAGGAAATACACCAGCAGGCAGCGAATTCGTCCCTAGCTGTTCGCATTATAAAGGAGTCGTCGAAACGCTTAGTGCGAGCTGGTGGAATTGTGATTGGTGTATGATTAACAGTGGACTTACTCATAAATTATGTACAATCACTACTGCTCAAATATTCATTAAAACACACGAGATCCATTTTCAAATCGGGCCACTTCTTGTAAACGCTGAACGCACTTTGAAACTATATCCGCGGTCGAAGTTTAGTTTTGCACCGTGGTTTTGCCAAAACATTTACACCTGACGCTGACTTTTTTTTCACTACCTCCAACTTCTATGTTTTTCTATGAATGCTATTATGTTTGTGTTAATAAGCGAATTTTTGTAAAAAAAAATTATGCATAACAAGGCAGGTAAATGACCACAATCGCACCTGATGTTAAGTGGAATGCAGTCTAGGATGGTACATATCTGCCCTGGAAGTGCCTATTCACCCTCGCCTAGAAAAGGCCCGGATTATCGTCTTCGGGAAATGATAATTCTTAATGAGAATAAAGATTATAAACCATGAATTTGTCCGCAGCCGTCGTCGCCCGAGCGCATCTCGTACTGCTGCCTGGCGCGCCGCGACCGCGCCTACAACGAGGCGCGCCACCGCCACCGCCTCATCGCCACCACCACCCGCCTGCTCCAAGAGAAGGACATTCACGAGTGAGTCGCGCTCTTACCACATCTAAAGCCTGGTCCAGGTGCTCACGGACCAGGCTTTAGTAACGTATTTATTTAACGCAATCTATCAACGCTGTTTATTGTTAAGTCATAATAATATGTGTTGTGTCAGGCCAAGTTGTTCGCATACAGAAATAAAATTAACTGGGGTGCGGCCTCGAATCCTACTATGGATAAATCTTTGTTTGAGATAAAGTTAAAAGATAAAGATATTTTTATTTATCAGAACGTGTGACAATCAATATTGCAATACAGAAATATATTTTTGGTGATGATGAATAATTACGTCTCTCTTCGCAAACATAGGATAAGATAATTTGCTACCTCAATTGACGAGCTTTGCAGTGATTTAATGAAAACAAGTGACCCCTTTAAAAACAAAATTCCTGTTATGTGTTTACCATAGCGTAGGGGTCACTTAAAACTTAGGGATTGATCGTAAAAACGGGCATAAGTTTAAGACCCATGTCTATGTAATTTCCACCATTACAATTGTCACTTAATACGCAACAACAATTTGAAATTTGAATTTGTCGTCAGCGCCAAGCACGGCGGGCCGCCGTACGGCTGCGGCTGCTGCTGCCTGCACCTGCTGGCGCTGGCCCCGCCGCGCCTGGCGCAGCGCCAGCACGAGCTGCTCAAGAGCGTCGAAGCGCTGCTACGTCCGAAGGTGGGAAACGAACATACTTAACGCTGTCACACAACGCTCCGCCTAACTACAAATTCAAAAATTAATGAAGTCGGGTAATAACGCTCTTGTAAGCTTATGAATGGGGGCTGTATATTATATTGCTTTGAAATCAATGTTGATTATTTGTCAATTAAAAATTGGAGCGAAATATTTTTAACAATATTAAATCGACTCCAAAAAAAGAAAAGATATCTTGAGTTTAGCATCTATCTATATTTGTTTGTTCGTTCGTTTCATCCGAAAGACGTCCACTGCTGGACAAAGGCCTCCCCCAAGGATTTCCACGAAGACCGATCCTGCGCCGCTTGCATCCAGGCACCTCCCGCGACCTTCATCAGATCGTCGGTCCACCTAGTGGGAGGCCTGCCCACGCTATGTCTTCCGGCTCATGGTCGCCACTCAAGAACTGTCCTGCCCCAGCGGCCATCAGCTCTACGAGCTATGTGCCCCGCCCACTGCCACTTTATTTCTGCGGGCTATGTCAGTCACTCTGGTTCTCCTACGAATCTCCTCATTTCTGATTCGATCACGTAGGGAAACTCCGAGCATAGCACGCTCCATCGCCCTATATTTGCTACTTAGATCTTTCCTACTCAGTTGGCTTGTTATCTGTATGTGACGTTTATAAATCTATACATTGCACAATAATTAAGTTCCGACTAAATATTATTTCAGGATAATCCACCAGAAAAAGCCCATTCGAGCAACAGTGGTACGTACCTACCAAAAATAACAGTTTTTCTTTTTATTATATTCTTTGTGTTTACATGTTATTCTAATAACTTGATCCTTTTCGTAACATACACAGAACAATCAAGAAGGCCGCGTGGATCGCGCAGTTCCACCGAAGATGAGCGCCTCGTGATAGACATCGCGGAGGTAAGCAAACAGTTTATAACTTTGCCAATATGTTTGTACTCATCTTTATGAGGCTCTTATTTTACTGCTAATTGATATTTACATCTTTCATAACGTCTATTCGCACATTATAAAGGTAGGAAGGCGCTGGACGCAGGGCGCTACCAATCGATCAACGTGGAAATCATTGGGGGAGGCCTATGTTCAGCAGTGAACGTCTATGGCTGAAATGATGATGATGATGATTGACACAAATAAACAAAAGTTTGATATTAGATACTCGTAAAATAATAATCTAATAATTAATTGTGTGTGACATTTACCAGGTTGAAAAACAAACGCCTGTCAGTAGAAAACGAAGCAAATCTGTCGCCGAGTCCAAAAAGAAGAGGCCAAAGTCAAAAGCAGGGAAACGGAGAAAAAAGAGTAAAAAGACAAACAAAAAAGATATCAACTTGGAACAAAATACAAAAGATATCGAAGCGGAGCAACAACAAAACAAAAACGATGACAAGGAAATTGAAGCGGAACAACAGAACAAAGAAAAGCAACAAAAGAATAACGATTACAAGGAGTGGATGAGGCAGAAGAATTCGCACAGGAGGTTCTTCGAGCTGCGCGGGAGCGGCAAGGACAAAAGCAAGAAGAGAGCGGCCGACCACACCTACGCCCTCGACGAGGCTAAAAAAAAAGCCGGAGACGAGTCCAATGCGCTTCACAACAGCGACAATGCAACCGCCAACGCAGCCGCCAACGCAACCGCCAACGCAACCGCCAACGCAGCCGCCATCGCAACCGCCAACGCAGCCGCCAGCGCAGCGCCGGCTGAAGAGTCTCAAAGCGTTTCTAGTCAGGAACCAACTCCAATCGCGGCAGTCGAGTCAGTGCCTCCGATAATAACGCACGTGGCCAGCCAAGCGCCGGCTCCGAACCAGATCGTGGTGGTGGGCTCGACGCTGCTGGTGCCGCCGCTCGTGCCGCTCCCCGACACCGGCAGCAGCTACTACATGATCTACCAGGAGCCCAGCACCAGCGCCGTCCGCTCGGCCCCGACCATGGCCATCGTACCTGTGGCTATCGACCTGCAGACGCCGCAGGCGCAGCCCGCCGACCCGACCCCTGAAATCACTGAGCCTCGAGCGAAGACCGAAGGGCAGACGATCTTCCGCGAGGACTTCAGGCAGCAAATGGTGAAGAATCTGTCTCTGCTGTGTGGAGGGGGGGTCACGGAAGTCGTCAAAGACGATGAGGAGACGCTTCCGAAACCCGACGAGGAACCGTCGACGAGTGAACGAGCGCGGTCGCCGAGGATCTTCGACGAGCTGCCGTCGTCGTCGAAGAGCACCGACGAGTTCCGCAGAATAGCGCCGGCGCTATTCAACATGGCCGCCGTCAGCCACGCGGCCGACGCGGCGCCCAGCACGCCCGTCGATGACGACGACGACGACTGCGTCATCACCTCCGCGCCGCCCAAGAAGATCATCATCCGGACGAAGAAAAGTAAGTCAATGATTTGTAGTTTCCGGGCCTTTTCAAGGCGAAAGTGAATAGGCACTTACAGGGCAGATATGTACCATCCTAGACTGCATCCCACTTAACACCAGGTGCGATTGTGGTCAAATAATTAGCAGCGAAATAATTTACATCCGTTGTATTTTTTTTTTTACTGTATTTGCCAATATGGCGACTGATTGTTCTTCTACATTTATTTCTGCTATTTATCCTGACTGCAACGCAACCACAACGTCAGAAAGTGCTACACTTTTAAGTCACTTCTTGACGTTACGGGCCTTTTCTTTTGAATTTTGGCGCGCTTTATCTGTAAAAAAAGTAAAAAATACAATATGTCGAGAATTTTTTCCCCTAACATCACTATTATGATGAGCCCACTAGTAAACAAGCATATCAACGGTGAAGTGTCAATAAATAATAACTTACATTTATGTTTTATTGCATATTCGTGCTCAAAATGTGGTTATGCACATGAAATATTTCAACAAAACATTGAAAACTATAACTTTCGGAACTCACTTGTAATACATTAAAAAAAAATCAAAATTATTAGAATTACGAAATGAAACGTAATTTTTTGCCTTGTGTAACTTTTTGTAGATATTATTTATTTAGTAGGTATTTGGACTATTTGGCTTAGTAGGAGGGGCTAACGGGACTATGCAATACAAATTCCTAACATTCTTTATTTAAAAAAAATGGTTTCGTCAGTACCGGCGGCGCGCGTGCAGTTCCTGATGCCGGGCGCGCTGGCCCGGGAGCCGGCGCGCCACGTGTCCACCTTCGCGCGCGGCGCCGCCTTCGCGCTGCTGCGGCTCGACCGGCGCCGGCCGCTGTGGGCGCCCGCCGGCCGGCTCGTGCTGACGGACGCCGCCGTCGCCTGCCACCACATCCGGTACGACACTAGCCCGGGACCGGCGCCACGTGTCGCTGCTGCGGCTCGACCGGCGCCGGCCGCTGTGGGCGCCCGCCGGCCGGCTCGTGCTGACGGACGCCGCCGTCGCCTGCCACCACATCCGGTACGACACTAGCCCGGGACCGGCGCCACGTGTCGCTGCTGCGGCTCGACCGGCGCCGGCCGCTGTGGGCGCCCGCCGGCCGGCTCGTGCTGACGGACGCCGCCGTCGCCTGCCACCACATCCGGTACGACACTAGCCCGGGACCGGCGCCACGTGTCGCTGCTGCGGCTCGACCGGCGCCGGCCGCTGTGGGCGCCCGCCGGCCGGCTCGTGCTGACGGACGCCGCCGTCGCCTGCCACCACATCCGGTACGACACTAGCCCGGGACCGGCGCCACGTGTCGCTGCTGCCTTCGCGCTGCTGAGGCGATACGGTTTATTGAGGCATGCTGTAGAGGCGGCCAATGGGGCAGCAAAGTTCTGGAGTGGAGGCCACGTACCGGAAAACGCAGCGTGGGACGTTGCCTGCTACCTTTATCAGGTCGTCGGTCCACCTTGTGGGTGGTAAAGATAGCAGGAAGGCGCTGGATGCAGGCCGCTACCAACCGTGCGATGTGGAAGTCATTGGGGGAGGCCTATGTTCAGCACTTTCTGTGGCTGAAATGATGATGATGGTGCTGCTGAAAAGGCTCCCACTCACATTCCGTCCGCATCACAGTTAGTTATCCCAGGGTTTCCCAATTTTTTTTTGCCAAGGAACCCTAATTGATTATACTTTTCCTAGCGGAACCCCTGTACTACTCCGCCCGCACGCCCTGCCTCTCCCTTGCGTAAACAAGTCTCGGTGCGCGCGAACAACGTCGGTCACGAAACGTGGGATAATATTTTTTACGGAACCCTTGCGGCCTTTCCACGGAACCCCAGGGTTCCGCGGACCACTTTTCGGGAACCGCTGAGTTATCCTATCGATTCGAGTGCTAGAGGTGATCAGTCGATTGCAATAACGTTTCCTCCGTGTTGTGGCAGGTACTACGTGATCAACTGCAAGACGTACAACCGGCCGGTGCCGGTCCACTTCGAGAAGGCGCGCATCAAAGTGCGCGATTTCGCGCGCGCTCCGGACGCGCCGGCCCCGGACGCGTCCGAGCCGGACACGGCGGCGCCGGACGCGTCCGCAGCGGACACGTCTGCGCCGAACAAGGACACTTCGGTCTACGCGGAGGACGTGCTGGCCGACTCGAAACTTTACAAGAAGCTGTCGTGCGACCTGCCGGTGTACGCGTCGGTGAGTTATTATTTCATATAAATCTTCGTTATTTAAGCTTAGGAAAACAATACGTTCATTCAACCGTGCTTTGGACCTGTCTGTAAACATACATTTTCTGATAATAAATAAATAAATAAATAAACCGTATCTTCATAGCATTAGGTTCAAATTGATGTTCTGTTGACCACTTGAATTCCTGAACCAAAACCTGGTTCCCTGTAGTTTGCCGTATAGCACTTCTACTTTTCCTTTGGGTATCGAGAGACGCGACGTTAATATTAAACGAGCGAACGTTGACCCCCACCTGTGTAATTGAGTTTTACCCCCTTACTTATAAGTTACACGCACTTTAAACACTTGTTTAAAATTTTGTATGGAAATTTAATTTTAAACAACAGTTTTCAAATACAAAGGATTATTCCATTTTGTGTCCTCATTTGACATTGGAACCATTTTTTCTCACCCAGGTGAATCGATTCGACTAAACTAAGTTCAACTAGGAATTGATTCACCCAGGTTTTCGCATTTGTTTACCTGGGTGAATTAATTCCGAGGCAAACAAAGGCGACCGCTTTAGTCGGCTCAATTCACCTGGAAAATTAGCTAGGCGAACGATCGTGTAACTTTCTATCAGTAACGAGGTAAATGAGTTACCGATGGCGATGTGTGCGTATATTTTTTAACAAGGCAGGTGTTCGATCATAATCGCAACTGGTATTAAGTGGGATGCAGTCTAGGATGCTCCAAACCTGCCCTTTAAGCGTTCAATTCCTCTCGCCTCGAAAGAGCCGAATTATAGTCTTCGAGATCTTTCTCGAAGCAGCATTCTTTCGCACATTCTCCGAAGGTGAACCTGTAGAAAACCGATATTAAATGAGGTGTCCGGCCAGGTGCTGACGGCGCTGACGGACGCGGCGTCGGGCATGCTGCTGCTGGAGGCAGGGCTGGCGCTGCGCCTGTACAGCCCCACCACCGACACGGTGACAACCCTGGAGGCGAGGGAGCGCGCCATCCGCTGCCCGCACCCCGCGCTCGCGCAACTTCTGGTCAACAGGTGAGAGAAAACATTGTATACAGGGTGTTAGGTAAATGGGTATATGAGCCGACACTAGCCCATGTTAACATGGTCATATAAATGGTATGGTGAATTCAGAAAATTGATATCTTCATTTTAATTATTTTAATTTTCATACAAATCGGATTTTATAAAATTTATTTTGTATGAAAATTTAAAAAAATAAAATGATGATATCAAATTTCTGACTTCACCATACCATTTATATGCCCATGTTAACATAGGCTAGTGTCGGCTCATAAACCCATTTACCTAACACCCTGTAGATCAGGGTTTCCCAAACTATCTATGGGTCGCGACCCAGAGGTGGGTCCCAAACGAACATTGAGATGGCCCTGCCTGTAGAACGACACATCATCCTACCGATCCAACCGCTGGGCGGCGGGCGAAATTTCCTATAGGTGGGTCCCGAGTTTGAGTATTAAATGAGTCGCAGCCCAGACAACTTTGGGAACCACTGGTATACATCGTTTCATCCACAAAGACGCGCCCCACCATTCTTCCGCTAATGTTTGACTTTAAGTGTTATCGGTACACGCAAAATCATCCATGAGCGCACACGCACACTACAATAATGCCTTACGGATTGCTCGGATCGAATTCCCCGCACCCCGCGCGACCGAGACAAAAAAAATTGGTGGGGAGCGGCTTCGTGGATGAAACGATCTGTACAAATGAGACTTTACACATTTGGAATAGGTTCAGACGAGACAGCACATCAAGGTAACACGGTAGCTTCTTATGTCCGTAGTAATTGAAGTGATTATTGTGCAACAAAAATGGCTACAAACTGGCTGCCACTTTGGTTCAAAATTAGACAAGTTATGTACGCTGATCTCTGTTGTAGTCTTAATGAGGATATTGGGAAGAAAAATTTCGAGACGGTATTGGTATTTGTATTTTCTCACACGCAGTAGGTATAGTGTCGAGTATTGTAATGGCCGAGTGCGGACCGAGCGATAGCAGCACGCACAGATGTAGCGCCATCTATTTTTCATTGTATAAATTCGCTTGTCCCGACTCCGGTATGAAGTCGTTCAAAGAAAAGATAAAGAAGCATAAATGGCGCTTTACAGTTGCATATTTAAATAGATGGCGCTAAATCCGTTGTTTTACAACAGAGGATTTTTTATTTTAAAAATTAAAATAAAGTAAGAGTTCGAAGTTGAGCATGGACTTACCTCTTTTGTAATATTAGTTCCGATTGGTTATTGCGTATGCGAACACAAATGTTCAAACCTTATGTGTTCTCTCTAATTTATCCCTACCGCATGTTACACAAATGCGTTTTTCTTTTTCAGTTTCAACGAGCTCTCCCCCAATCCTGCCTGGACAGTGGACCCAAGTGTTGTAATGTAAATGTTCAGTTTTTATTCTTTACACCATTACCAATAGTGGTGATCATCATTGATATTATGACGAGACAATTGACAAAAATGAAATGTTTCGTTACATTGACTTGAAATAAAGATGACGAATGTCTTATTGTTTAACAAACGCTCAAGGTATTATTAATAAATAAGTTTATGACGCAGTTTTTTGTACAGCAGAGAAATATTTGTAAGCATAAAATGGATGATTCGTGTATCTTTGTCGCCATTTTAACGTGTTGTGTGTAGTCTTCAGTTTCTTATTCTTTTGCATACATTGTAGGTATGAGTTAAGTATTTGCAACGGTTTCACATAAATTTAAATTCTTATAGAAAGAGAATAAGAAAATAACATACATGTATAAGTTAAAAGTAAATGATCTGCGCTAGGCTAAAAATCATAGATCATTGTCAAAGTACTGACTCGAATTAATCTGTGTATAATACCGATTTGTTAAGTTTATGTTATAGTTTTAAGTTAGTAATTTAAGAATTAATTTCGGAAGGACTTAAATGCGGATATTAAAGAGATAAAACATGGAATTTACGATAAAATCTTACAGGATGAGTTTTATGTTTGATTCCAATTCCTATTTTTTTGAGTTGTGACATTTTTTAAGCGATGTGCGAAATTTGTTTTTTGTTATTTAGATACGTCCCTTTTTTAATTGCATATTCCATGATGACTGTACCCACGTGTTTTGTTTCTATTTCAGTGATCAAAATCAAAGATTAAGTGTAGTTTATGATTATGTACCTACCCACCAAAATATGTGAATGCTTGAAAAGTGTATGGAATGTATTGTGTAAATGTATTATAAAATAAAAATTATAAAGACTCAATCGTTCGATTAATTTTTCGGAAGTTGCAAGAGAAAAAATTACTGCGTTAATTCATATCATTTGAAAAAAAAAGTCGCATTTTTTTAAAGTAAAACACGTCATCAATAAATAATACAAGTTTATTATAAATGTACAGAGGGCGTGGTCGACGCAAGTCATTTTATACAATCAAACACCTAAATCCGTAACTAAACGAGTATAAATTATACAAGTACGTAAAATATAATATAAATTTTGAATAAATTAGCCAGTCTCGTGAGGTGGGAACAGAAACGCTGCGAACAGTGAGGATGAGCAAGCAACTGGAAGTTTTAATATACGCCACGTGACGTCATAAAAGTAAACATTGCACTGTATATGCATTATTTTGAATCTTAAATAACGAGGGACAAACCAAAAGAAAAAAACAGTTAACAAAAAGATGAAAAGACTACGCTTATTGAAATGTAACTCTAAAATGAACTACAAGATGATTTTAAGGCACAAATCGTATTGATCAAGTGAATGAACACTAAATACGAAAATCTAGATTTTTATATTCATATACCTACCAAATGAACATACGAGTTCCTGGCACAAAGGCTTCATATTAAATAGATTAAATACTGGACTTGGTAATAGATGCCACACAAGCTGGCTGCCCCTTTTGTTGGGTAAAACTTCCTCTATTTGCACATACAAACCGCGCAGCGAAAAAATAAATTCTAAAATGATCGCAGTAAAATCATTAAATCAGTCTAATAGTTCCCCTTAACAACTAATAAATGGGTAATGGCGAATTAATGATAGATTACAAGTATTTATATAAACGATAGTTGTTTTGTGACGCTATTTTGTTTGCTGAGTTTTATTTTATTTTTCTTTATTCAGGAAAACACAGTTGGGTTTGGATTGTTTATATGGACCTTAACAGACCAGTTATTAGTTAAATAGATATGTAAATAAATAATAGTCCCTTCTCTTTTGTACCTGGTTCGTAAAGTTAGTATATTCTAAAACTTCTAAAACAAAATAGCGCCGCGAAAGAACTAGAGCAGAAAAAGTCTGCATCAACATGAAAGTCACAATAATATTATAATGGAGTTATTAGGTGCCGCGGGGGCAAGATGGAAGAATACAGGAAGGTACGGTTCCAGTGCGCACGATTACTTTACAAAAACAATTTTTTTGTCACACGGGCCAACCTCCAGATAACTTATCTGAAAGATAAATTAGATACATTGTGGGTTTTTGCATAGAAGCATGTCAATATGTCTTTGTTTCTTATGAAAATATACAAAATAGATGGCACATAATGTTCTAACGTTGTTAAGTAATCGTGCACAACTGCATTAACAAAAAATATATCCTAACCTTTTTAAACAAAAAGATATTCTCACTATCAAATAAAACGTCAGAAAAAGGTTTCAAGGTCAATATTACATCTCAAAAGGAAAAATCGATTACTAGCAAAAGATCGAAAAATTGTATAACCTATCAATTCGAGCGCAATTCCTGGTTTGGTCTCGATTCATGCGTGCAGTCGTCAACACGTCAACTTGCCACAAACGACATCTTTCAATTGAATTTGAATCTTACATTGATGCAATACAGTTCAGAATCCATTGACATTGTGTGGATGTTGACCTGCTGCCGAGCGCACATTAACTACTTACAAATACAATATAATCTTAAACAAGTTCTATGTACACGAGCACGTTCCGAATCAAAATGCAAACGTTAAGATCAAAATAGAAAAACGGAAACTCGCACGAGGAAATAAATAAACCTTATATTTATCTTAGGCTTCTCTTCGCGAAGGGAGTTTCATACTGATGAACAGAACCATGACATCAGATAGCATTTTGGTATTGCCATCGCTTTTATTACCTTGAAAATAAGAACGACTTGCACTGCAGCTGTAACGCTAGGGCGTGTAGTGTCCATTATGCATGAATCACAATGCATTATAATAATCAATAGTGTGTATAGTCTGGTCTCTGAGCACGTAGAATTTTGTCCAATGACCCCAAGCTACCCATCCTTATCGCTCGCGCGTAATTATGTTGCTGTCGCGACTGTGCGACGGACGAGCGATAAGGATCAGAGATCGGGCTTTAATTACATCGAAGAGCTACATTTTAGACATGAGATCATTTGATTGTTTTACTAAGATTTTAAGTCGTACAAAACATATTTAAGTACAATATCATACCATACAATCAAATTTATTTATTTCCTCACTGAAGCTTGCGCGCCACATTAATATCAAAAAGTCCATATTCGATATCAACCTTACGACGTTAGTGTTAAGGTACAAAATATTTACAAGTGCAGTATACTCGTCCTATGCTAAGTAAACGTTAGTTATATTACAAAAATGCGGGTGAACGCGGTGTTGTCATCATAGCATTCCATTTACCCTATTCAATCAATACAAAATCCAATAAAGTATTTTTAATTTATCAAATGTAGGTAGAAAATGGCGTCATATAAACCTTTTAATAGATGGCAACACCGCGCCCGCCGCCGTTGAGCGCAAAATGTTCAAAAACCAGTTCGTGCGAAGTTTGTACAAACGTCAAGTATCAAAACGCTACAGTATCGTACACCTTAACTATCTAGATGGCATATTGGGCGTAGGGTGAAACTACTCAGAATATCAGTCTCACCGTTGTTGCCACTGTATTTTTATCATTGTGACCTTGTAATACAGTTCAAAATGCATAGAAAATATTTTTCTAAATACTGTCAACATATGCTCTTCTCCATTGAGAAATCAAAAATTATCTTTATCACAGTGCAATAAGAAAGTAGACTATGATATTTAAAGTAGTTTCATTCAACGCAAACTACAAATCTGAGGATACATCGCCCGACCAACAACGGAAGAGGCAGGGGTTTCACTACACTAATCTTTGAACAGTTTATCGCTCGCAGTGAAGCCCCGCCTCTACGCGGCCCGGCCCATTTACAAAACCTAACTAAGCTACCTGAGGACTATTTGACTAGTTCTTTACATTACATACAAATGCCTGCTGTCCGACGACTTGATAGTGCGGAATAGACCCGGGGCTAATGCAATATGAACTGTAGGAGCCAAGTTGAATGTTTTACCAGTTTGTCAGTAAAAATGGCACTTAACATCTTGCATAGTATAATGCCAGTGGCAAGTACATTTTCTCATGGTTAACTACAACAAACGTCAGCGACTGCTGAACCACTGTCAATTGATCATTTATTAAATAGCCCCGCCCCGTTGTTACCACACATTTCCTTTGCTTAAATGCTTACAAAAATAATAAAATCTTTCACTCAGGCAAGACAAGATTGGCTACGTTTATCCTAAACCACCATTGTACTCACAATTTATAAAACTTATACATTTATACGTATCAGTATAACGGTGGATTAAGATACAAGATTCATTGGCGACTTTTCGATGTCTACAAGTTTTAGTTAAATGTATAAATTGATGTTAATCAACTAATAAAATTGGTTATTCCTTAACCTACCAAATGTCTTTGTATAATAAATTCCTAAACAATTGAAGCCTAAAATTAATTCTTAAAATATAATACAAGTTATATATTTAATGAATCACATTTATAAACATAACTAAGTATGTAAGCGGAGATAGAAACGCCGTCGCATTTCTTAGCCTTGGTTCGACTTGAATTCAAAGAGATTTGTTTCTGGATTCTAAACATCATTCAAGTACCTAAATATGTAAGAAACAAACAATATCAAAAGAGTTTTCTAACATTCAGCGTAGTTTAAAACTTATAATACTATTTTGTGCCATAAAAGATCCAACTTTTGTTGCCGAGCCTAGCATCCAAGTATAAATTAGCTAAAATACTTAAGATCGCAGTCTTGAGCATTGCGTTGAGCATACGAATTGTAAATCCTCTACAAGTATATGATGTAGTACAGTTACGATTTTACGACAAGAAAAGGTTGTCATCACATCATACAAACCGTTGGTCAAGACAATTTACTAAAAAATAATGTCAAAAGGGAGTAAATTTAGTAAGAAGTTAGTTCAAATCCATTTCTGTAAATTGTCTTTCTGATTGCACAACTAATGTATGCATTCATGCATTTGAATAGCTAACTTGGTGTTGTAGTCTTCCATAAGTCCATTTAATGTTTTGCATAATAATATGCGAATGAGCAGTGTAGATAATTCACCTCACAAAACGCGACTCGACGCGACAAAACGCTACGTGACGCGACAAGACGCTACGCGGCGCGACACGACGCTACGCAACATGTGAAGTCGCTTCTTGTCGCAGGATTGTTGAAACATACTGTGTAGCGTCGGTCCAATCGCGTCCGTGTCTTGTGCCTTTCATCACACATTGCGTTCGCTGATACAGCACACTGTAGTGTTCAAGTCCAATTACAATTGTTACCATCTGACCAGGGGTGGCTCAGTTAGCGTCCATGTCATCTCACAAAGTTATAAGTGTTACCAGATCCGTCGGTAGCTTCGTTAGCGTTCACGTGAGCCTTCACAAGTTTCCCAGAGTTAACAAGTCTCACAGAGTAAGTGTAAACAAGTCCGTCGGTGGCTTCGTTAGCGTCCATGTGACCTCTTGCAAGTTTCACGACATGTTCGCGTTCGCTGACGCAGCAAACTGTGTAGCGTCCAAGTTCAATTATAATTGTTACTATCTGAGTTACCAGGCCAGAGGTGGCCTAGTTAGCGTCCATGTGATCTCACAAGTAAGCGTTACAAGACCAGTCAGTGGCTTGGTTAGCGTCCACGTGACTGTAAATCCGTCAGCCCGACGCATAGTGGCGGTACTCTTTGCGCTAGCAGTGGAACTGCTGTTGCGTGATGGCGGAGTGGTCCTTCATCAATTACAAGTATTACCACCTGGCCGGGGGTGGCCTAGTTAGTGTCCATGTGATCTCACAAGTCTCGAGTAAGTGTTACCAGATCCGTCGGTGGCTTCGGTAGCGTCCACTTGAGCTCTCACAAGTATCTTAAAGTAAATGTAATCCCAGATCCGTCGATGGCATAGTTAGCGTCCATGTGAGCCCTCACAAGTATCCCAGAGTTAGCGAGCGCTCGCTCACAAGTATCCTAGAGTAAGTGTAACCAGATCAGTCGATGGCATAGTTAACGTCCACGTGACCTCTTACAATATTCGCTGACGCAGCATACTGTGTAGCGTCCAACTTCAATTACCGTGTAATTAGTGTTACCATCTGGCCGGGGGTGGCTCAGTTAGTTAGCGTCCATGTCATCTCACAAAGTTAGTAAGTGTTACCAGATCAGTCGGTGACCTAGTTAGCGTCCATGTGAGCTGTAAGTCCAGTTGGTGGCTTCGTTAGAGTCCACGTGAGCTGTAAGTCCAGTTGGCTTCGTTAGAGTCCACGTGAGCTGTAAGTCCAGCTGGTGGCTTCCTTAGAGTCCACGTGAGCTGTAAGTCCAGTTGGTGGCTTCCTTAGAGTCCACGTGAGCTGTAAGTCCAGTTGGTGGCTTCCTTAGAGTCCACGTGAGCTGTAAGTCCAGTTGGTGGCTTCGTTAGAGTCCACGTGAGCTGTAAGTCCAGTTGGTGGCTTCGTTAGAGTCCACGTGAGCTGTAAGTCCAGTTGGTGGCTTCGTTAGAGCCCACGTGAGCTGTAAGTCCAGTTGGTGGCTTAGTTAGCGTCCACTTGACCTATAGTCCGCCGTGTGGCCTAGTGGCGGTACTCCTTGCGCTAGCAGTGGAACTGCTGCTGCGTGATGGCGGAGAGGTCCTTCATGAGCCCCTCTAGGTTCTGCATCTCGCGCTGCAGCCGCTCCGTGGAGCGCGACGGCGTCAGCGGCTCTAATTCCGAGCTGCAGTGAGCTACCGCACCGCCTGGGACAGATACAAACATTATTGCATGTTACGTTGTAAAGTCCAGTCGCCGAGCAGATAGAATTTCGTACAATGACCCCAAGCTACCCATCCTTATCGCTCGCACATTCACTGTGGCCGCCCGTCGCACAATCAACAAACAGATAAGGATCAGTAGCTTGGGGTCAATGTACGAAATTCTATCTGCTTGTCGACCGGACTTAAGTACAGTCAACGTCAAATAGTTCGTGCGTGTCACGTGACCAAAAAGTTGATAACACAACCTTATTCCAATTGTAACAAACAACGTGAATACGTCACGAACATTAATATGGTTTCACAGTGCGCCAAAAAACCCATTTATAGAGAATACTTGAATGACGGAGTGACACACACGAACCAATCACAGAGCTCTATTCAACGCTGTACGTTTGACTTCGCATAGCGTTGAAGCTTCACTTACGCAAACATCGTTTGTGAATACGGATGAAAGACTTGTTGTGAACTTTTTGTTAATTTGGGTGTCACGAACTAATTGGCGCTGACTGTACACAAATCCGCACCCCATATACTGGATAAAAATGTTAAAGTTTTTTCATTCATAAAGAATAGTAGCGCAAACGCAGCGTAGGACGTCCACCGACGACCTGTTAAAGGTAGCAGGAAGGCGCTGGATGCAGGCCGCCTCCAACCGTGCGATGTGGAAGTCATTGGGGGAGGCCTATGTTCAGCTGTGGACGTCCTGTGGCTGAAATGATGATGATGATGAGAGAATAGTAAGCAGCAGTGCACTGACCGAGCTGCAGGCGGTTAGGAAGATGTCCAGGCGATGAACTGGCACTCTTCTTGTAGGGCGACGTCTCGCGCGCACTGCCCGCTGCGAATCACAAATACCAGATATTCATTAGAAAGAAACAAAAAGTATTTATTCAATAACAAATAACATAGATCTTTAAAAATGAATGTACACAATGATACTAAAAAGATATCCGCTCAGCATGGTGTCGTAGCATCTCATTAGATAATGCCACGACGAAATTATGTGAATAGTGACTGAGTGCTTGCGCTGCTTCTTCTCAACACTGGCCCATTTATTGTCCCGTAGCAGAGGTAGGATTAAATGATGCTGGAATGCATAAAAGAGAGCGACAAACTCCTCCCAAATCTATACTTAATATTATAAAGCTGAAGAGTTTGTTTGTTTACTTGAACGCGCTAATCTCCGGAACTACTGGTCCGATTTGAAAAATTCTTTCAGTGTTAGATAGCCCATTTATCGAGGAAGGCTATAGGCTATACAACATCACGCTACTATCAATAGGAACAGAGCAACAATGACAAATGGTGCGAAAACAAGTTTTCACGCGTACGAAATCACGGGCACAGCTAGTGTGTCTATAAAATAATTAAATAATCCTCTATTTTCTGTGTGTATCCTCACCACTTCACCAGTTGACGTAAAATAGGAATCTGTTAATCGCTAGGCTAAAACGGTGGCGGCAACTGGTAAGCGTTCTTCAAGTGGTAGAAGGACTATCGCATTTGTCTTCACTAGGATGGCGCCACTGTAGAGTCAAAGTCATGTGACTCACTAGTGGTGTCAACTATGAAGTATAAAAATTATAGTACATACCAAGTGAGTGCCCCTTTCTTAGAAGTGTCTGCTAAAGGCTAGTCGTTCTACATTACGTAACTTATATCGCTGTTCGTTTCAGTAAAATGACGTCCACTGTTGGACAAAGGCTTCCCCAACAATTTCCATAATGACCGATCCTGCATTACCTGCATTCAGGTACTACTTCCCGCGACCTTCACTAGATCGTCAGTCCACCTAGTAGATGTTGCCCACACTACGATAGCAGCCACACTGGCGGATTGCAAGCATTTCAAAGTGGGGCGGCTACGAGTCGTACGCCGCTCACTCAAGGCGTAAACGTTGCGTATCCGCAGCGTCTTCGCCGCGCAGCCGCGACGCATGCTCCGCTTTAAAAAAGCTTACAACCCGCCAGTGTGGCAGGGCCCTAGCCCTTACGTCTGCCAGCCCGCTGTAGTAAAGTTCAAATTCCAATAAAAATGGATTATACATTTGACTTTGACATGCCTCGCGAGTGCGCCGGCGTGGAGTGCTCCGAGCCGTCCAGGAAGCTGTGCACCGCGCGCGCGTGTCTCTGCAGCGAGCCGCCCGCGCACAGCGCCCGCCCTGCCGAGTGGGGCAGCATGCTATGTATGATACATGCCTCGCGAGTGCGCCGGCGTGGAGTGCTCCGAGCCGTCCAGGAAGCTGTGCACCGCGCGCGCGTGTCTCTGCAGCGAGCCGCCCGCGCACAGCGCCCGCCCTGCCGAGTGGGGCAGCATGCTATGTATGATACATGCCTCGCGAGTGCGCCGGCGTGGAGTGCTCCGAGCCGTCCAGGAAGCTGTGCACCGCGCGCGCGTGTCTCTGCAGCGAGCCGCCCGCGCACAGCGCCCGCCCTGCCGAGTGGGGCAGCATGCTATGTATGATACATGCCTCGCGAGTGCGCCGGCGTGGAGTGCTCCGAGCCGTCCAGGAAGCTGTGCACCGCGCGCGCGTGTCTCTGCAGCGAGCCGCCCGCGCACAGCGCCCGCCCTGCCGAGTGGGGCAGCATGCTATGTATGATACATGCCTCGCGAGTGCGCCGGCGTGGAGTGCTCCGAGCCGTCCAGGAAGCTGTGCACCGCGCGCGCGTGTCTCTGCAGCGAGCCGCCCGCGCACAGCGCCCGCCCTGCCGAGTGGGGCAGCATGCTATGTATGATACATGCCTCGCGAGTGCGCCGGCGTGGAGTGCTCCGAGCCGTCCAGGAAGCTGTGCACCGCGCGCGCGTGTCTCTGCAGCGAGCCGCCCGCGCACAGCGCCCGCCCTGCCGAGTGGGGCAGCATGCTATGTATGATACATGCCTCGCGAGTGCGCCGGCGTGGAGTGCTCCGAGCCGTCCAGGAAGCTGTGCACCGCGCGCGCGTGTCTCTGCAGCGAGCCGCCCGCGCACAGCGCCCGCCCTGCCGAGTGGGGCAGCATGCTATGTATGATACATGCCTCGCGAGTGCGCCGGCGTGGAGTGCTCCGAGCCGTCCAGGAAGCTGTGCACCGCGCGCGCGTGTCTCTGCAGCGAGCCGCCCGCGCCCATAGAGCCAGCTGCGCCCATAGAGCCAGCCGGGCCCGCCGAGTGCGGCAGCGTGCTCGACGCGCCCGCGCCCACGTCGCTGCTTAGCGAGTCGCGGCTATGGATGGAGAGGTTGTTCATTACATCCTTGAAATGTGATAATGTAGTGCCCAGGGAAAAACAAGTCACTCGTAAAATATTGAAGTATTTTGACACAAGAAGCTGCCAGAGTTGTTAACGCAAAAAAATGCTGAGCTCACTTATCAGCAGGACAATCGGGGACTCGGGGTCACTTATAAAAAACGGGACTATTTCCACCTCTCGTGCCCACCGCTGCAACTCCTGTGTAGCCAGGATCTACAGCTTGACCAACATAAAAACCCAACCAATGAAGGTCAAGTTTGTCCCGGGGGAAAGTTAAACTGTCATTGTCACTGGGGTCACTTATAAGTAAGATGTCTACTGTTAAGTCACAAGCTTATTATTACACAGGAGATGCAGCGGTGGGAACGAGAAAACGGTGGGAACGTTTATTCCCGATGTCCCCCACTATTTGTCCACCACTGGTGGACATCCAGAAAAAAAGTTGCAATGTCCACCAGTGGGGGACAGCGCTACTGAAATTTTCCCGTTGGGCCCTACTGGTGGACACTGAGAAGAAATGAGTCGCTCTGTCCCTCAGTGGTGGACATCGAAACCAAAAAAGTTCCGTTGTCCCCCACTATTTGTTTTGTTTTCATGATTATTAAAAAATAAACATTTTTATTTCGTATCAAATATAATTCTCAGTTTTTTAACATAATATGAAGTTGACCTTCGTCCTTGATATTAATAGCAATCTTCTAAATATATAAAAGGCGAAACTGACTGACTGACTGACAGATCAACGCACAGCCTAAACGGCTAAACGTAGGCACTTGAAATTTGGAAGGGACGTAGCTTAGGTACCGTAGAGGTGCACTAAGAAAGGAATTTCCGAAATTCCCACGGAAACGGGAATTAGCGGGAAAAACGGGATTCACGCGTACGAAGTCGCGGGCGGCCGCAAGTAATATATAATATGATATTAACAATATTCATAGAAAATGCGGTATTATTCTACAGCAATTAAAATAAAAACAAAAAACTTTTTAAAGTGTATTGATGGGCTACCTTTCCTATTTATGTAAACTTTTTCAATTTGTCGTGAACTAGATCCTGCAATTTCCGACATTATTACAGATAATAAGTGCAAAATAGTAACATTACCGACACAATAATTTCTGATAACATGAACATTGTGGGTAGGTACTTAGAAAATTAAAAATGACAAAACCATTCCAATTAACGCACACTTCGGGCACCTTCGGGCGTCAGTATTAATTAAGGATTGTTTTAAACTATAATAAAAATGCTTTAAAAATGTATGTATTATAATTATTAGTTTAAGATTTACTTAAAATGTTTGTATTCAAATTCATGAACACAAATATAATAGTGGGGGACAACGGAACTTTTTTGGTTTCGATGTCCACCACTGAGGGACAGAGCAACACATTTCTTCTCAGTGTCCACCAGTAGGGCCCAACGGGAAAATTTCAGTAGCGCTGTCCCCCACTGGTGGACATTGCAACTTTTTTTCTCGATGTGCACCAGTGGTGGACAAATAGTGGGGGACATCGGGAATAAACGATCACCAGGATACCACCGTTGAGCCACTTATCAGTCAGACACTAAGCACCTTTTTTTCACAAAGTACATATTTCACTGATGTTAAGTGTGATGCAGTCTAGGATGACTATGATGGAGATGAAGTCATTATATTAGTACTCACTGCGTGTAGTGTCCTAGCGGCTCGTAGGCGACATAGTGTCCTCTCTCGCGCGCCGCACACGCGTAGATGTCGCCACCAATAGAAGGTGGCACGCCTCACGATAAATTGAGATGAGATTCTCAGTCGTATACCCAATGTTGAGCCAATTTTTCAGTCAAATACTCACTGCTGAGCCACATATCACTTAAATACTTCGCACTATGCCGCACAAAACAGTAGCCTTATTCACGTAACATAATTTCAACGACAACAAATCACTGAATGCGATCCTATCGAGTAATCGTTCTATCATAATTAACTTTTTAAAAAAATAAAACCGACTTCAAATGCGTGTACACAAAAAAAAACTAAAAATTAAAAATATTGCTTTAAAAAAAGTTCATCCCCAATTTTCCACCCTTGGGGGTGAACTATTTTCTTCAAATTCGCATGAAACCACCCTTTTGATAACACCTATTCAACAAAAAAATAATCGTTCAAATTGATTTATAATCGGCGGAGATATTGCGTATAAAAAAGTTCATCCCCAATTTTCCACCCTTGGGGGTTGTTTTTTCTATTATTAAATTTAAATGGGACCACCCTTGAGGTATTACCTATACGCCGAAAAAAGATTTGTTCAAATCGGTTCATAATTGGCGGAGTTTATCGCGTAACAAACATAGAAAAAAAAAACATACGGGTCGAATTGAGAACCTCCTCCTTTTTTGAAGTCGGTTGAAAATGACCCTTGTGAATTCGGATTTGGAACTGTTTTTCAATGGGACGACTTCTGAACGTCAGCGAGGTCTTGATTGTCAAAATACGTGAATTAGGCCACTGGTATTTGACTGCAATCGCACTTGATGGTAAGCGAGATGCAGCCTAGGATGATTATGATGGAGATGAAGTCAGTAGATTAGTCCCCACTTATCAGCAAGTATAATGGAGGGAAGTCGAACCTTAATTTCGAACTCCTCCTATGTTCTTCTGATTAATTTCGTTGCGGGTCCAATGACAGTTTAACTTTCCCCCGGGACAAACTTGACCTTCATTGGTTGGGTTTTTGTGGCGGTCAAGCTGTAGATCCTGGCTACACAGGAGTTGCAGTGGTGGGAACGAGAGGTGGGAATAGTCCCGTTATCAGCAAGTACTCACTGCGTATAGTGGCCGAGCGGCTCGTAGGCAACATAGTGTCCTCTCTCACGCGCCGCGCACGCGTAAATATCTCCTCCAGTGGAAGGAGGCGCGCCACACGCCGCGCCTAAAGGACACGTGCCGCCGCCTACGGACAAACATTCACTTTATTAGTAGTACTTTTGTTTTAGGTCGATGAATTACCCAGATTAAGAGAATAGTGTAGTCGGACACTTCGTGTTCAAATTTTGAAATGCTTCGAGCCCAAAAACCGATAACAATCGGAAGTCGACCAAGGCGAGGCGAGGTTGTTGTGCGTGTTTACATTATCTTCTTCATCTTCAGCCAGTTTTGCGAGCAGTTTAGCTAAGGGTTTAAGTGAGTTTGTTCCGGCGTTTCTTCTCAGCACTTGTCATATATTTGTCTCGAAGCGCTGATAGGGCCCAAAAGATAAGGAGACATGTAAAGTGCCCCATAAGGGCTACCTTTTTTTTATTTACTATATTTTGACGTTCATAAGTGCCACCAAGATTTTGATACGTACAGTAGTCGCGCTGCGACGCGTGCGCGGCGTGCGGCGGCGGCGGGGCGTGCTGTGGGGCGTGCAGCGACGCCAGCGACGACTGCGGCGACAGTAGCGGGCCCACGCCTGACAGCAGCGGCGTGCTCTGGGGAACACAATTAAATAGGCAAATGTCAGCACACATGTTAAATGATGTTCATTCCTCTTTCATTCATTCTTTCAATGGAAATGCTTTTGGCGAAAACTTTACCATGTTTTCGGCGAGGACACGTTTGCTAAGTTCAAGTGACGTTTTCCCATACATTTTTTAGCAGTGATAGCACTTACCGCTAAAAGGACACTATTTTAGCGGTAATACAGTAATTAAAATAATAATTCAAAAATTGTAAACCCACTTATAGTTATTGCGACACAGGTCTGCGAGCCTAGTGCAATAACTACTGCTGCCTTGTATTGTACCTAGCTTTTTATGAAAATAAATATTTTATTATTATTATCTTTTATTCAATTTTCTTTCTTATTTTTAATTTTTTCTTTTTACAATGTAATTATCAAAAAATAAAAATACATTATTATTATTATTTCGACCAAACGCCCCGAATATATCCATTTTGCAACCAAAAGGATTCAATAATTGTTGGACATTTTAAAATTGATGTTTAGATCGAGAACAAGTCTTTGCCCATCAATGGGCTATTTACCTGATCAGGAACGTTATGTCGCGGGTGTCCGCGCCGCTCACATGTCGACGTGCAGCCCACGCCCACGCCCACTCCTACGCCCACGCCTGTCATCGCTGTTCACAGAGAAAAAAAATAGTTATTTCCCTTTTTCGTTATTCTTTCGGCTGATTAATTTTTTAGCGATAAACCCATCCTTTTTGTTCCATTGCGGTACATTGAAAAAGACAGCATTTTAAAAGTCCATAAAAAATAATTTAACCATCGCGACCAAAAGTTTCCTAATTTACCATGAAATCTTGTTCTATCGATGAATAAAAACAAAAACATTTAATAATTTAAAAAAGGATAAATACCAAATCAAACAAAACAAAAAGCCAACAAAAAAAGCAACTCAAAAATAAACGCACGCGAATAATCGCACGCGTCGCGGCGCTCGTCGTAGCGTCGCGGGTACGCGTGTGATGCCTGCGACGCGCTCGCGCACGTGCCGGGCGACGCGCGCGACACGCACGACCCGCACGAGTCGCTGCCGCCGCGCGACGAAGGGCGTAGCCCGTCTATGGGGGTAGGGGGAAAAGGAACAAAAATAATAAGACAAAACAAAACAATAAACACAACAAAAAAAACCTTTTTTTAAAGACAAAAAATAAGCTGTATAAAAAGAAAGAAAGAAAAGGAGATTTGTCACAATCGATATTTTAATCGTAGACTGGATGAAATGCCACAAGAGTCACCACGTGTCCACGATTTTAGCGCGTCCTGTTGAATAACTTTCCATTTCTGGCTAGCGCAAGGAATGTAAGGCCCGGTTTCCACCAAAGCGGAGCAGTGTTGAGCCGTCAATTTTTTTTACAATTTGACACCGGCAGTGGCGCGGCGCGGCGTGATGGAAATAATGAAATCTGATTGGTTATTCAAAACACTTCTTTTTCTGCTTCGCTCCGCCTTGGTGGAAACCGGGCCTAAGCCAAATCCTCGTATTTTTGGTAAATAAGAGAGGGTTGTGCTCTTGCAGTGGAAACTAAATACCTGACAATCATGAAAGCCAGTGTGAGGAGTGTCCCTCCATTTGTACCTATCTAGTAAAGTCGAGTGGGTAGTCTTCTTGCAGTGGAGACTCAATTCCCTGATAATGATGATGAGGCATCATTATCAGCATTGCCCTGCGTGCCCAAAAACTGCACGAAGGAAGATTTGATGAATACTACTGACAACGCCACTCTTGGAGCAGAGTTTTAGGCCGACTCTGTGTAGGTTTGTTGTACACACGACAAGAAGGAGAATGATGATGATCTCTTGCACTCACCGACAGAAGTGGGTATGTCATTTGCTTCTGCTACCCTTCTAAGGTTGTGCAGACCAAATGACCTGATAATTTAAACTCTTAAACCTTTACCTGGTAGTGGCAGAATTGTTGCCACCATATTTTGAACCTTATTGAGAAAACGTAAGGTACAAAACTAATTAAAAATATTTTTCTCTATACCAGTTAAAAGGTTAACTCACCGACATAAGTAGGCACGTAGTGTCTGGAGTCGAGCGAGGCGGGCGGCGGCTGCATGCGCGCCGGCTCGTAGTCGGCGGGCGGCGCGCCGCGCGGCAGCGTCAGTGTTGACGATGCGAGGTTCGGCGCGTCCACGCTGCCTGCCGATACTGCAAGCGAGGGAACGTTGTAGTTGTGCTTAATTTCCACCAATGACTTTAACTTAATTGTAAATTTGTTCATAATAGGCTAGTTTCCTAAAAAAATTTTTTTAGTCCGTCATGTTTAATATCAAAAAATATTGGACACATATATTTTTATTTGTCAATCTAACAAATAATTACATAGTTATGGTGCGTTGAAATTCCGCACGACGTCACAACGTGCGGCACTTTTATGCAAGCATTGACGTCACGGGCCTCTTCTTATGAACTTTGGCGCGCTTTATCTCTTTAAATTTTCATTAGTTTGAAAAAGTGAAAAATACGTGTAGAGTATTTTTTGATAAGTTAACTGACGGACTAATTAAAACTCTTGCTTTTTGACCCAGGAAACATCCCTATTGTTATTTTTAAGTGTACATGTTGTTATGTAACAATGTTGGTAGACCTAATAAATAAATAAAATAAAATAAAATAAAATGAGAACTGCGGGGTTACTCCGAAAGACGTTATCCGAAGTTTCGAATGTTGCCACCCCTTTCTCGCAAAGTGAGATGCCAGTGACAGATGACCCGAAACTACGTTCCAGCGTTTCGAAGTAACCCCACTGATTTTAGGCAGCATCAGTGTGGATGACGCCAGGTTGGGCGCGTCCACGCTGCCCGCTGATACTGCAAGCGAGTTGTAGCATGATTCAATTAATTCAGTTCCAGAAACTGATTATAGGAAGGGTAAAAACCTGCTTAGACGGCGGATTCTTGTACGCAAAGGACAACATCCCTTTATCGTGAAAGAACATACCACACGGTATTGTTTTAATATCGTGAATCGCAATTTTCTGAGATTACACAGAAGTTCGCTTTTTGCTTTACTGCTCTTTATCACGCATTTTTGCTTTTGGCCTTCATCTCACCTGATGGAAGTGATGACCAGGCCGAAGGTGGAAAAGAGCTTCACCTGGAATGGTTGGAGGATTCCAGGTGAAGCTCTACCTGGAATCCTCCAGCCATATGAATTGGCTATCTTACCTCTAACTGCCAGAACACAACAATGGTGCTAACATTGTTGCTATGGCCATAGACTTATGTAAGATGGCGGTAGCTAACTAGTCATCATCATATCAGCCATAGGACGTCCATTGTTGAACATAGGCCTTCTCCAATGATTTCCACAATGATTTGAGCTTGCATACAGCCTTCCTGCTACCTTTATGAGGTCATCAGTCCACCGGTGGGTGGACATCCTAGGTTGCGCTTTCCGGTACGTGGCCTCCACTCCAGAACCTTGCAGCCCCATTGGCCGTCAGTCGGGTAGCAAGCCAGGCGGCCTTTTAATGGTTAGAGCATTGGTTCCCAAAGTGGGGGGCGCGTCCCTTAGGGAAGGCGCAAAGACATTTAAAGGGGGCCGCGGGCCATCTGTGTACTTCGTTCGTTCGTTTCAGCCAAATGACGTCCACTACTGGACAAAGGCCTCCCCTAAGGTTTTCCACAATGCACGGTCCTGCGCTGCCCGCATCCAGCTTCAATGTGTACTTAATTATAAAAAACCTGCGACCGCTGAGAGAATGCATTCCAGACTGTTCGATACGACCAGGCCTGTTCATCTCCGCGAGTTTACATCGCAAACAAAACACGCACGATTGCCCACCTACAGGATACTATACGACAAGGCCTCACATACGAGCGAACATTGACTCACGCACGCGTATTCTTGTGTATGATGGAAGAAAATAAAGAAAATGGTGTACTAAATACTGTGCAGTATTTAACTGCCTAAATAATAATAAAAACACAGAATGTACTTTTTTAAGTTGCCTCAAGACACTGAGAGGTAAATAAGTAGTTAATATTATTCATGATAATTCATGCTAAAACATGTATTTCCTCCGTCATTTTCCGCAGTTTGGCACCTCACGTCACATCATTTTACCGAAGTCAGCCCTATAGCTTCGGCGCAGTGCCGATCACTGACGTTTGTCAACAAAATGGTGCTTGACTCTTGAGACAGGCTAAATTACACCATATTGTTAATGACATTGAGCATACATTTTTTTAAATACCTTCGCGAATTAAAACTTCTGTACGTAGTACTTATTATTATTCTGTGATACGACCAATAAATAGGAGGGGGCGGATTTTTTTGTGTGCGCGTATCAAATACGTTAGGGAACTCCTAGGTTAGAGAGTTCTGCAAGAAAGGGCTCGACTAAGACAGTGCGGCGCGTACTCTTACTGGCGGAGCTGTGCAGGCTCTTGTCGAGGTGCTTGAGCTCCATCTGGTCGTGGTGGATCCACAGGTCCGGCGGCTTGATGCCCGCCGACGCCGACGACTTCTGGTACGTGCTGCAAACACAACGGTTACAAAGTCTCAATCACGGTTAATAAGTAGTGCACGTCTGCTCGCAGCTTACATACAAAAGTATAAATTGGTTAGTAGTTCAAAGTGTAAGCTGCAAGCTTGCTTACTAAGCGCAAAATGAAGCTACGCTTACGCTACAGCAAATATTCTGAATCTAAAACTAGCGACAGCGCGAGCGCGGCGGCGAGCGCTGTGTAGTGTGAGTGACGCGCGAGTGTAGTGTGTAGTGTGTAGTGCGGTCACCTGGTGTGCGGCGAGAGCGGCGGGCGGCTGCGGCGGCAGCACAGCGACAGCGCGAGCGCGGCGGCGAGGGCCAGCACGGCACACGCGCCGCCCGCCGACGCCCACAGCCACGCCGACGTCGCACTCGCCAGTCCGCCGCCGCCGCCCGCCTCTGCAACACAAACATATTTATTAATACGTACACACCAAAAGATCACATACAATTCATACGCCCGCGACGCATCAACAGCCCTAGCACCGAACGCGGAGCCGTGAACGGGACCGAGCTTATGTAAGAGGCGGCGCCTAGCATTCGCTCGGGAGCCATCGCAACAGCTAAACGATCGCGCGCGCGTCTACTGTTCCCCCGGCTGAATTGATAAACTGAGTGATAAGCCCATACGTTAGTCGTCTAAAATCATCGATAAGATTTTATCACGGCGCGCATCCCATCCCGGCTGATAGACAAAGACTACTCCCCAAAGATCAGTCCTGCTACTTATAAAACAAGTCGTTGCGCGCCTGCA